>NC_142928.1:115630157-115735157 GCF_046866305.1 Octopus bimaculoides | reverse complement strand
CATGTTAATATTGAACAGTGAGAATGAGCGCTCAACACTGCATTGGTGGGTAAATATTCGTAATTCGTGGGATAACCGAAACTACCATTGATTTCATGTTGAGAGAGAAATCTCTGAACAATTGTTCAAGTTTATTCATGTGAAGTTGGTGTTTGCCTCCATCTAGGATGAAAGCCCAATAAAATCACGTGAGATCACACAAGGTTTTGAAGTAAACTAAATAGATATACACGTCAAGGGAGAACAACTACCGAATTATCATCTCCCGTGTAATATGTTTGAATTTTATAAATACTATAAATGCTATGAATATTAAGTTTGAATTGCAATATGTGCATACACTCATAATAATACCTGAATTATGTATATTTAATGCATATATATATATATATATATATATATATATATATATATATACATACACATATACAATATATGTATATGTATATGTATATATACATATACATATACTAGCCTTGAAGCCGTCCCTCGAGCGGCGTTCAGGCTAGCTCCTGCGGAGGGCACCTTTGAGGCTTTCGACCCCACTGTCGGGTCGCTTCACGGCTTTCTATCCTTGTGTAATGTAATGGACTCGGACACATTCATTGTATATGTATCTCCTGGTATTAATTATCCGATACCCCTTTTCAAACTCTCTACCCGACATATATCCACACACCCATTTATTTCTGCAAATGTGCTAAGCTCTGATGCTGATCACAGTTTAATCAATAAACGTAGAGGCGCGGTAAATGCAGTAAAGATAGGGAGGTAAGTAGGGCCTCATTTAAGTGGTCCCTCAGAAAATGAACCTCCTTACGATACTCCCTGGGAGTTCATTGCTCCGATTTGGTCGCCAATGCAATGTATTCAGTTTAAAATGCAGTAAAAGTAGGAGACGTCAGTGGGGCTTCAATTAGGTGGCCTTTAAAAAAATAGACTCCCTTAGGAGATTCCCTGGGATTAGGGGAGTTGTTGGTTTGAGTTTCGTTGTCCTTGCTCCAACGATCTAGAAGGAGTTAGCGAACATAAAAACGTAACGGACAGAGAAACATCGCTCAAATTTATATTAACACACACATATATATATATGGAATGAGAGAGAG
This sequence comes from Octopus bimaculoides, assembly GCF_046866305.1. NCBI lineage: Eukaryota > Metazoa > Mollusca > Cephalopoda > Octopoda > Octopodidae > Octopus > Octopus bimaculoides. The sequence goes on along the minus strand of NC_142928.1, from coordinate 115,734,051 downwards.
AGAGGGAGAGAGAGAAAGAGAGAGAGCAGAAAGGCGAATATAGTCAAGTAAGCTTAATACATATACACATATGGAATACTGAATGCTGAGCAGGGAAAGAGAAATAAAGTAACTTATGTGATAGTTTTATGTTGACAGCTGTTATGGGTAAATCGTGGCTGACACCGCAAACACATTCTTATTTCTTTATTACCCACAAGGGGCTGAACATAGAGGAGACAAACAAGTACAGACAAAGGGATTAAGTCGATTACATTGACCCCAGTGCGTAACTGGTGCTTTATTTATCGACCCCGAAAGGATGAAAGGCAAAGTCGATCTCGGCGGAATTTGAACTCAGAACGTAAAGACAGACGAAATACCGCTAAGCATTTCGTCCGGGGTGCTAACGTTTCTACCAGCTCGCCACATTCTTACATAATGAAGACCCATGATGTTGCAGGTCTATATAATAACAAAAATTCCAGTGAATCCATTCGATAAAGACTGCTCACCCTCGTCGGCGACGGAAGATACGTATTTGAAAGTGGAGTATTAAATAAAGAACTAAAGGTAAGAGAGGGAATATTGCGTGAGTTAGAATGACGAGATGGATTAGTATAATGAAGACATCAGTTGACGAAAACCGGAGAGAGGAGAAATAAAGCTAATTGTAAGAACTGGACATTTACAGGGTGGTTTGCCAGAGTGTCAGGGAAGGCATCAGCAGAAAAATCGGTCGGAAAGTAAGTGAATTCTAAAAGAAAGCAGATGCAAGTCAACAGAGTGGCAGGGCAAAACACGGCACAAAGATAAGAGAGTAGGAAGAGGGAGGAATGTGAGCGAATTACTGTCTATAAAAGGAGACGCTAGATTTTAACGTTAAAAATTATAATGATTTAAAAGTTTTGTAGCACAGTGACAATTCGCAGTACGAGTTTAATTCGTTCCATGACCGAGCTCGTCTTACGATTCACTCGTTTTACAAATCAATTTTCCCCACTGAAATTAAATAAAATATAATTAATCCGTTTCAGCCCCCCCCCCAAAAAAAACCCACTCAAGAATAATTTTTATGGGTTTTAAAACAGAAAAGGTGCAGTTACAAGTAAAATGGCAGTTATAAAAACGAGAATGCAAAAGAAATATGTAAACTGGTATTATTCAGTGAATTACCTTAAAGATGGTACAATTTGTGTGCTCGAACTCCGAATTTTCGCTCGTACTTCAAGTCAAAAATTCGCACGAGTTTGGCTTCGTACAATGGTACACTCGTACTGAGAGGTTCGACTGTACTTATGTCGGATGAAAAATTACACCAGAGAAGTGATTTTGTTGAGAGATTTTGTGGCGTAATATAGTGTGCGGTTCAAGGTAAACAACAGCCATATCTCCCTTAAATTACACACCTTTTCGTCTGAAAATGTTTACTTTTTTTTTTTACTGAAAAAACTTCCATAGTTTTTAAGTGACCCCCCACCAAAATCATCGTGCGTAATGTCCACAAAATCGACTAAAATCGGTCCGAAGAGAATGGAGGAAAAAGAACGTCATTTTCTGTAATTTTTTTGTTTTTGCTAAAAATATAATCTAGAACATTTCCAAGGGCACCTCAAAATAAAATCTGAAAAATTCTCGCCAAAACGGAGAAATTCCAACTTGTTGGTGGTTCCTAAGACCGACACCCGCCAGGCAAACAATTGCCAAGTTCGCATGTCTGCCGTATAGAGAATTTCAACTCAAATTATGGACCAGGCCTGTTTATAAGGTATTACCTGAGTCTTGATGTGGTATATGTGGGTGGTGAGAGAAGTGAATTGTTTCGTGAGAGATGGTTGGAATATATTAAGGAAGTTTAAAAGCTTACAAACACTTCTATTTTATTAATCTTTGAGAGAGAGAGAGAGAGAGAGAGAGTTAAATGTCTTTCATCCTCATGAAATCTCTGAGATTTCGGCATCCATATCTCGGCATATATTCACTGTGTGCCTTAAGTAGACGTACTCCTTTACTACTTCAAATTTATCGCTTCCCACCTTTATTTGGCCCTGTGCTACATCTTCCGACCGCATATATTTTGCCTTCGGGTAGTTCATTTTAAGACTTACTGCTAAGCTCTGAGTGTTCCGCTTTTTCAGCAGTTGGTCTGTTGTTTCAGTGAAGAGAACAATGTCATCTGCGAATCGGTAGTGTGTTAGTTGCTTGCCATTGATGTTCACGCCTCCTGTCCAGTCGACATCATTGATGACCATTTCTAGACATGCAGTAAGGAGGTTTGGAGAAAAGGTGTCTCCTTGCTTGACACCCTTCTCAACAAAGCTATATGTGCCAGACTCATCAATAGCACTGCTCTACCTGCAGTTGTAGGTTTCGACGAAGTAGATAGAACATCGATTGGTTACGACGGAAAGGGCCTTGGAAAGATACATGTTAAGAATACCCTTAAGACCTTAAGAGAGCACTTTCGAAATGAGATAATTCCAGAAAGGAACGGACAGAACGATATATTCGCTTAAGTTCTGCTAGGCCGGACATGTCGCAAGGTTCACAACAACAGGTGAATTGATGCAGTTGCCGAGTAGTAGCCAAGGGATCGGAAAAAGCCGCTTGTGACCAGCGATTAGTAACAGCATCTGATGGCTTGATCGATACTGTGATGCTGCGATATATTTATTTACGTTTCGAGTGTAAGCTCGAAACCTCAAAGACCTGTCCATTATTCCCGAGCATCAAATACCTGCTTGTTGTTACCTCATCTGTCTACGCCTTTTTTTTTGCTGTAAATTTGAACTATATATGTGTGCGCGCGCGCGTGAGTTGAGACAGATACAACTATGAATGGGAGTGAAAAATTATCCGCGCTTTCGCCCTTCTTTAGGTTGACCGCATTGCTTTCAGCGCTAGTGTACTAAAAGATGGTATTCTTGTGATTACGTAACCGATTTTTGACCTTGATCATTCCAGTTTTTTTTCTTGTGTTACAGAGTAAACATGGCCACTCCGTTGGCAGCGTGCACCAAGGATGAACAGAGATCAGTGATCCGATTTCTCTGGTCTGAAGATGTGTCAGAGGCTAAAATCCATCGCAGGGTTTCAGTACAGTACGGGGACCACGCTCTGCCGCGTAGAAGTGAATCGAGAAGTTTAAAAGCTGTCGCACAAGTGCGAAGCCTTAGGAGGAAGTAGGACGCCTATCAACCTCCACCACCAGCATCAAGATTCAACAAGCTCGAAAGATGATTCTGGCGAACCGACAAGTGACCATCGATGAGGTGGAAAATTTTGTGCAAATTAGTCTAGTCACGATTCTGCATACGAAAAGTCTGTGCGAAATAGGCACCAAGTGAGCTTACCGAAGCGCTTAAGCGCAATCGTGTGAAAATCTGTCAACGCTGACTCAACTGCTACAACGATGAAAGCGAACCGTTTTTAGGAGAAAATAATGACAGATGGAATCAGAATCCAAAAGCAGCGTATGGAGTGGAAACATCCGGAATCGCTAAAGTGAAAGAAATTCAAGGCTCAACCATCTTTAGAAAAAGTGGTGCTAAACGTTCTCTTTTGGGGGGCGGGGCGCAAAAAGGGCTTATAATGGAAAAAAGGCCAGAGTTTTATTTTACTTTACATTATTCAAGTCAATTAATATTGGACTTTTTACATTAAAAAATATAAAATCATATTGTTATGGACAAGTTAAATTACCTATTGAAACAATATCAATGTACCATTGATATTCTTTTAAATCTATCCATTTTTTTCTTTAAATCTATTCATTGACCTTACCCTATTATATTATATTATATTATATTATATTATATTATATTATATTATATTATATTATTTTTAGTACAAGCAGTGAGTTGCATGACTACATCCTGGCCTAATTAAGAGAACCTTTACGACAAAGTGTAATAAACTAATCTTTCCCCTTAATGCCTAAAAGGGCCTGTAATTTTAAATGATGCCAGAACTATGGAAATATCAAATTTCATCACTATCTCCAATATCCTTTACCCTGATATTCCATGTTTCGCCAAAAGTATACTTTAAGAACGCATATCTAATACTTGAATCTTCAGTTCGCTTGATCCACCTGTTTGGGTAACATCTGGAATAAAGAGCTGCGTAGGATTATCAACCTTTAGATTTAAATGTGTTGCAATTGATTTAACATAAATCAACGAAATGAATATATATATATATATATATATATATATATAAATATATAATGTGTGCGTGCGTGTGTGTGTGTGTGTGTGTGTGTGTGTGTGTGTGTGTGTGTGAGTTGTTCCCTCATCACCGTGTTTGACAATCGATGTTTGCTTTACTTCGCTGTAACTTAGCGGTTCGGTAAAAGAGACCTATAGAATAAGTACGAAGTTTAATAAAAAAAAAAGAAGAAAAGTACTACGGTCGATTGTTCGACGCAACAAATACATCATACATACAATATTCCAAGAGTTAGAAAAACTATTGATAGCAGATCATTCAGAAAAACTATCCCCAACACCAATGGTAGTCTCGGAAGATATTGCATGCCAACATACAGTGACCATCATCTATGTCACCCGCCATGCACACACATACAAGATGACAAAGCCCGAGACCCCAGCACTGTCATGTTGCTCGTTGTTCCTTCCTGATAGGAATGCAATGCAGCAGTATGATGCTAGTAGCCGATGTTTATGTGGAGGCTTCATCATGTATCATAAGTTTGATATGGGTGTTCAGTTATGTTGAAATGATCGACGATGGGCTTAATCGACCCACTGTAGTTGTTGAAGATGTTCGAAATCCATTGGACGAACTTGGACTTCCTGACGACGATAAACATTATATTTTAATATATCTTATGCGTTCAGCTATTTCAAATTAGCTCTACATTTAGTACTATCAAGTTCACTATAATATTTTTATTTATACTTGAATCATACCACCAACTTTTACTTCTAACACTTTTTCAACTTTTGCTTCTTTAGATATTTCTTATGACTAGGATCGTTGTATCATTTTTTATTAGATACGTTAGCATTTTCCAAATTATTCGTCTGTGTCGGTACTACTTCCCTTTTACTATGCAAACGATCTAACACTTGAAATATAATATTTTTCTAATTATTGTTTTCTTCTTATATTTTAGTAATGCCATATCCGGTTCAATTTTATTTCCATTTTATTTATATTAGCTTTAATTTAAATTAATATCTTATGTTATTAAGGCGGCGAGTAGACAGAATCTTTATGGTATGCAAATTAATCTAGCGGTTACAATTAAGCTCTAGTTTGTGTTTTATTTAAATTGCGATTTGCTATCCGTTCTCTTTGTTGCCGAAAGGATGAGGCGGAGTTCTACCCTTCAATTGGCCAACAAATCGGCATGCGTTTTAGGACAATTTTTTTTCCTTTACTGTCATTAAAGAGAAAAGAAAGCTGAATCCCTATTGGTCTAACCATTACAGCTAAGTTCTAGCTTATGTTTAATTATAATATAGATTTACTATTGTTTTTCATTTTTTTGTTTTGGTGGACAGAAGAATGATGGAATACTTTACCTGTGATGATTGGTCAACAAATTATGAAGCATATCCACACAATCATGTCTCCTTTCCGCTCTACGAAGAGAATAATGAAACGTTTATACCCGTTTCAAGTTTCACAAGAAAAGCTTTAAAATATCATTAAACTTTTATTATAGTTCTACTGTAACTATATATATGTGGTGTGTGTGTGTGTACTCATACATATAGACATACAAACACGCACATATATATGCGTGCGTGTGTGTATGTGTGTGTGTATGTGTGTGTATATATGTATATGTATGTATATATGTATGTATATATGTAAGTAAAATCCTTAGCTGGCGACCGGAGGTGGGTGCTGTACTCTCAACTAATACGCTGCTGTGGGTGCCACTGGATGACGGACTCTGGTAATGATGTCATTCGATGTTTTCCGATTCATGCTGCCGACCTTACCATGCTTGAGGTTGATGCGCTGTGACTTCAAGTCTTCCTTAAATTTTGGAGCTGATATCTTCTTTACTGCACTGCGCTGGATTCTCAAATTCGTTCGTCGCTGCCGCCACAAGAGTTGGCATGATAGTTTTCCGGTACTTATCCTGCAGACATGACCAGATCAATGAAGCCTGTGCTTCTAGACTTGGTCGGCTGCTGCTGGCATTGTTTACAGATGTTGTTATTCGAAATTCAATCGCATAGAGAGACACCAAAAATCTGACGAAGACACCACATATGGAACACCTCAAGATTATTCAGGTCCCGTTTGAGAATGGTCCAGGGTTCAGCGCTGAAGAGGAAGCCAGGCAAAACCAACGTGCGGAAAAGACGGATCATGGTCCTTGGGAAGATGTTGGGCATTTTCCAGACACTTAATCGAAGGGATGCAAACGCAGAAATCGCAGACCCGATTCAGCAGTTGACGTCATTTTTTCTTCCACAACCAGTGAGACGAGATATTTGAACTGTCGGACCTGCTCAATCTGAATGTTATCAAGATGCACTGCGGCCGGCAAGTCATCCGTTGTTAGAACTTTCGTCTTATCCGCGTTGATCCTGAAATCATAAGGCCTTGCTAAGCGGGCTATATTGTACAAGATGTCTGTAGATTTGGCGTCACTGGTAGCGAAGATGGTGCTATCGTCGGCGAACATGAGGTCTGCCACAAATCTGATGGCGTTGAGCTGTACACTCTTTTGTCTTCATGATGGTGTCAATGATAACTTTGAACAGGAGAGATGAGACCCCCATCTCCTTGTCGAACGCCTGTTCTAATAGCGAACTCCTCTGAAAGGTTATCTCGGGTTTTTGACCAGGATGGCTGAACCAACATTGGTCGAACGTAAGAATGTAATAATGATCTTCGGAGGTACTTACTTAGTTTCTAATGATCTCCATAGGGCGGTCCAGTTGACGCTGTCGAAGGTGGACTTGAAGTTGATGAATACAGTCACAGTTAGCCGCCCACATTGCGTTCGCTCCTCTATCAGCTGGCGAAGGGGGTTGCAACATCCGTGGCCAGGTCAAAAACCAGCTTGTTCTTTCCTGTTGTTGTGCTCGCGATGCTTTTGGAGCCTCGACTGAATGACCTTCATAAAGACCTTCCCAACGATTGAGAGTAGGCTAATACCCTAGTTGTTTTTGCATTCCCTGCCGCCTTCCTTATGAATGAGAATGATGATAGCCTTCTTCCATCTAGAAGGTGTGCTGTTTGATCGCGACATGAATAGGATGGGCGCAAAGAGTCGTTTAAGCAGTACCACATCTCTAGCCTTGATCGCCTCAGCGAGGGGCTCTTCCATTTGTTCAACAAGCGGGCGTCTTCTTTCACTTCATTTAATGTAATGATCGCGGTATTATATGAACTTCGAAGGCGGCGAGCTGGCAGAATCGTTACCACACTGGACGAAATGCTTAGCAGTACGTAATCGACTAGTACTCTCCCTACAAATTTCAGGCCTTGTGCCTATTGTGGAAAGGATGATATCAACTGCAATTTACTGGATCGAGAACAATGGTTATCGACTCGCCCTCGATACAAAGTTGACGATCTACCATTCTGGTGGTAACGAGCGTGAAGCCGGAGTCGGCTTCATGCTGGAGCAAAAGGCTTGACACAGTGTCATCACATTTCAGCCAGTGTCGATCGCCTGGAGTTTGTCACCATCAGTGGAACGATCAAATCGCACATCATCTCTGCCTATGCGCTGACTTAGGCTAGCTCAAACTCCGCTAAGGATGTCTTTTACAATCTGCTGCAACATATGCTGGACTCGATCACACACCTATTTCAAACGATTTGGTATAAACAAAACGAACACACCAACACTGGTTGTCTAGCGGTGGCGGAGAACAAACACAGATACGGCTACGCACAAGCACAAACACACACACACACACATACACACACACACACACATACATAGGAGTCAACTGTTATACACTGATCTTACACTCATCTTTTACTTACTACATGTTTTATATTATAATTCACCATCTTTAACAATGGTTAATATTTAGTCTAATATTGATTATAATGACATTTGTTATAACAGGCATTATATTACATGCATATAACTTGTCATTATTTCGTGAAATTTAAATTTTTCTTTCTAAACATAAACGTCGTTACACTCTGCGGAGATTAGCGCACGATAACGGTGGGCAACGTCGTTCGATGATTTGCAGCCAAATTAGCCTGTAGATCAATCAAGGGTTATCTGAACCAGGCACTTAGCCTTGTCCAGATGTCAAGTGTGTATGTGAGGCTGCTGTCCACACTGCCAGGCACTACATACATCATACGCATCCCTTGTCACCTTGGCTTTGTCTCTGTTGAAACTGGATTTAAGAAAAAAAAACGCTTTGAATAGTGTTAGGCGTGACCACATCTTGGAAAGGTGTCTAAGACATGCTTCCTCATTGCGTTCAGGTACACCTAGCTCGCTCACGGCTACAAAAACTAAGATCACTTTTTCTACAAGTGTCTATCGGGGTGACCATTTTGGTCCGCTCCCTTTTGCGATGGATCTCGATAATGTTGCTCGATCAGTGCGTTCACCCTCCAACGCATGGTACCTGGATGATGCGACTCAGGGTGACTCGGCTGAATCATTTACTGGGGACCGTCAACAGGTTATCCTAACCGCAACGCTTCTCGGGTTTGAGATCAACCCCTTGAAATCAAAGGTGATAAACGTGAGCTATGGTGACGCTGAATCCCAGGACGCTATGTTCAGCATCCAGCCAGTCTTGGCCGGGGCTCCGCTGACACCAAAGGACTGCATTTCTTGGCTGCATTCTTAAGGCCCCAGTCCTCCCGATAACCATAACAGAGTTCCTGCAGACCAATCTGGTGGACTTGTCCAAGATGACCGATGGCCTGTGCCTCAAGCGCACCTGGCTTTCTTCTTGAGGAATTGCTTTGCGCCGTCTGGGCTCCTTTTCTCAGAGACCGCCTCAGTGATATCAGTAACACCATCCGGCGTTGTACTGAACTGATCTGCAATATATATATATATATATATAGTCCGACCTTTGTGAGATATATAATTTTTATCTTACTAAAATTGACTTGAAACCATGGTACAGAATATAGATTGGTAAATGTTTTTATTTTTCATTCCCTTTCGAAATTATCCCTACTTTTTGTGGTATGTAGTTTGCTGCTATTTCTAGCGGGTTAGATGTCCTATTACAGGCATCTCTGTATTTTAAATGAATATATATATATATATATATATATATAGGAAAATGAAAAAAAGCCAGAATGCTGAACTGGGAGCATAATTTAATAAAGATTTTTTCTAAACGGTTTTCATTGCGATGAAGCAAATTATCAAGAAGAAGGAGAATGAAAATGTTTTTTTACAAAGAAGTACAAAAAAGTACAAAATGAAGAAAATAATATATAAAACAATAATATATAAAAAAAATACATATATATATGTATATATATATATATACATATATATATATATATATATATATATATATATATATATATATATATATATATATATATATATATATATATATATATATATATATATATGAAAAAAAATAAGCTCAAGTTGAACAATTCAAACTTTTTGAGGAGTCCAAAATGATAGAAAATAATTTCTAATAAAAATTCATCATATTCAGAAATATCCTGGTAGAGCAAGCAATAAGAATACGAAAATAACAAATTGAAAAAGTTCGTCATAGGTATAAAGATGCCATAAACAATTATGAAAATGGAGAAAAGATGTTAAAAAATCAGAATTGGATTTAATAAGCAATTTTGATTTTTTAACATCTTTGCTCCATTTTTATAATTCTTTATTGTATCTTTAATAATATGACGAACTTTTTCAATTATGTATATATATATATATATATATATATATATATATATATATATATATATATATATAGTGAGAATTTACAAAAGACGAAGACGGATGTGTAAACAACAAACAAATGTATTAGTTCAACGCTCGAAAAGTGAGAAAGTCTTCTACGTTTCGAGCCTACGCTCTTCGACAGAAATAAACAGGGAGAGAAAATAGAAAAAAGTTTAGTGGCTAGCGATCTATCATGGCGAATGCCGGACAAAGGGGTCACACAGGAGAGCGAGGAAGAAGGGGAGAGAATAAAGTAGTGGTGATCCCAAAACGAAGGTGCGCGTGCGTAGGTATGTAAGAGCGTGTATGAGCTGGTGACATTGACATGTGCGTGTGTGCATGTGTAGGTGTGTGTAGGTGTGTGTAGGTGCTAAGAAGTGGTCAGTGCTAGTGTGTGCGCAAGTGTGGGGACTGAGAAGTGGTCAGTGCTAGTGTTTCCGGGGTGGTGTGATGTGGTGTGGTGTGGTCTGCTGGTGTACGCTGGTGTGCGGTGTTGGGGGTGGTCTGGTGGTGGTGGTGTAGGAGTGTGCGGGAGGCGAGCGTGGGGGAAGCAAGGGTGGGTCTAAGGGATGGGGTGGGGTGGGATGGGGTGGGGTGGGATGGGATGTATAGGGATGGTGGGGTATCGTTGACGAGATCGGGGTGTCGTTGACGAGTCAGATATTATATATATATATATATATATATATATATATATATATATATATATATATATATATATATATATATATATATATTAGAAATAATGAATTTCTAAATCTCTCAGAGAGACTTGAGAGATTTAGAAATTCATTATTTCTAATTTTTGTTACCAGTGAATGTATTTCACTGAAATAGTATATACTTACGAAGGTGAAACAGATTTCTTCATCTAGCCAGCCGTGCTACTTAAGACTGATGACTTGCAAAGACTCAGAAACATGTCCCTGAATGCAGGCTAGGCTGGGTGGAGGAGTTTGTCTCCCCTTCGTAAGCATAAGGGCACAGGAAATGTGTCAAGGCCTAATAGGAAGCGGTCTGGCTTCCTAGGGCTAAACAGCAGTAGTATATTCCCTTATTGGGACTCTCACGTTAAGTTGGCAGTATACAACTACTTTATATATATATATATATATATATATATATATTATTTTATTCATTTACTTATTTCAGTCATTTGACTGCGCCCATGCTGGAGCACCGCCATTAGTCGAACAAATCGATCCAGATCTTACTCATTGTAAGCCTAGTACTTATTCTATCGGTCACTTTTGCCGAACCGCTAAGCTACAGGGACGTAAACACACCAGTGATGTTGTGGGGGAGACAAACACAGACACAAACACACACACACACACACACACACACACACACACACACACACACACACACACACACACACACATATGTATATACATACGACGGGCTTCTTTCAGCTTTTGTCTAACAAATCCACTCAAGGCTTTGGTCAGCCCGAGGCTATAGTAGAAGACACTTGTCCAAGGTGTCTTGCAGTGGAACTGAACCCGGACTGTGTGGTTGGTAAGCAAGCTACTTACCACACAGCCACTTCTGCGCACATTCAATTTATCATCCTCACTATATAAATATACATATATATATATATATATATATATATATATATATATATATATATATATATATATATATATATACATACACACATATATACTCTCTTTTACTTGTTTCAGTCATTTGACTGTGGCCATACTGGAGCACTGCCTTTAATCGCGCAAATTGAGCCAGGACTTATTCTTTGTAAGCCTAGTACTTATTCTATCGGTGTCTTTTGCCCAACTGGTAAGTTACGGGAACGTAAACACACCAGCATCCGTCGTCAAGTGACGTTGGGGGGAACAAACACACACACACACACACACACACACACACACACATATATATATATATATATATATATATATATATATATATATATATATATATATACATATATACGACGGGCTTTCAGTTTCCGTCTACCAAATCCACTCACAAAGCTTTGGTGGGCCCGAGGCTATAATAGAAGACACTTGCCCAAGATGCCACGCAGTGGGACTGAACCCGGAACCATAACCCTCAATTACCGTTGGACAGAGCTAAGTGCCTGGTTCAGGTTACCCTTGATTGATCTACAGGCTAATTTGGCTGAAAATTATCGAAGGACGTTGCCTACCGCTATCGGACAAATGCCTCCGCTCTTCTCCATTGCAATCAGGTTGACTGAGAAATGATTTCGGGCATGGCACGGGCGATTCGTGTGAAGAAATCTGTTCGTTAAAGTTGTGGTGGATTGGATGAAGCGTGCGCTCGACTCGGCAGAGTGTGGCGACGTTTATGTTTCGAAAGAAAAATTAAAATTTCACGCTGTTATACAAGTTTCAAGCTTGTATAACTGTTTATCTCTCTGCAAGTATCACATTCGCAGTGTCCCACTGGGTCAAAGGGGAGGGCCAACAGGATGGTGAGTCTGCTCGCATCTACGGAAGCCCCTAAAACAAATACTATAGACATGGTACAAGCTACGGGGTTATACTCAGTTGCAAGTGACGGCTAAGCATATTATGTGTGTGTGTGTGTGTGTGCATGTATATGGGTAGATATTACCACATGTATATGGGTAGGTATTATCACATGTATATGGGTAGGTATTATCACCCCTCGTGTATTATTTTCTTTAGAAAACTCGGATGTAATGTTTAATAAATGAAAATCGATTTTGAAGAACATACACTCGTACACCATCATTTAAACTAAATATCTACATTCATGTCATTGACCTGTTTGAGTAATATTTTATTTTATACACGCAAAAGGTGATGAAGTGACAGATTCGTTAGAGCTTGGGACTCCATGCCAGGTGGTATTCGTTAAGTTTCCATGTTGACGTCAACTTTGCCCTTCATACTTCCGAGATCAATAAAATATAGCAATAATCCAGAGGGTATATTGGCATAATCTCATAGCGATAAATAAAAATACTTTGCACACACGCATATACACACACACATACATGCACACGCGCGCACACACGCACACACACACACACACTCACCCACACACAAACACACACTCTTTCTCTCACTCTCTTTTTCTCCATTCATACGCAGATATATATACTCGCGCACAAACGCGCATATGTATATGTATATATTTATACACGTACGTACGCATGCATATATATATATATATATATATATATATATATATATATATATATATATATATATATATATATATATATATATGTGTGTATATATATATATATATATATATATATACATATATATAATACACAAATACATAAATGCACACACGCACACACACACATATATATATATATATATATGTATATATATATATACACACATGTATATACATATATATATACACATACATCATACATACATATATACATATGTATATATATACAAATAAACATATATATATGTATATACGTATGTATACATATATTCATATGAATATATATAATATATAGTACTTAAGTGTGTGTGTGTGTGTGTGTGTGTGTGTATGTGTGTGTATGTGTGTGCGTGTGCGTGTGCGTGTTTATATATATATGCAAGAATATTGATATAAGCTATCGTTTAGTGACACATACACGTACGCAGTTACTGAAACAATGTAATACTGTGTTGGAGAAAACTGCTTATTCCGTAATTACGTCCCTATTTACCAGAAATGAAGCTTTCTAGAAATATTGCATGCATATAGTTGATGTTAGATCGGAAAATGTCTAATTTCCAATTATTTCTGTATATGTTCGATATAGCAAAATATTCCCTCTTGCACATCAATGTATAATATTAATTTACAAACTTACATATCTCAGCTTGACTGTCAAATCCCTCGTTAAGTAGTGTGAAAATCCAACCACATGCTATTTACTTTCTTTCTCTCTTCTATTTTCATTTTCCGCTCACATATTTATTCTCATGTTTTAAAAATTATTTTCATACTATTTTTTCTTCACATTATCCGAGATTAGAGTTTTCGTTCACTTTCCATTCTCCGCTTTATTGTTTCATATACTTCCTTTTACTTTTCTCATATGTTAACTTAGCTTTCTTCCGTCGTTTCTCTTCACTTTTTACTTCTCTATTCCATCCAACTGAACACACTTGTTAATATTTATGACTTATTTTAGCTTTGTCATTTAATCCTACATTCAATCATATAAAGACCTATTTTCATTTTATAAGTCTCCTCCCTTCTATATATTTCTCTCTCAACAACCCCACCTTACTCCCTGCATCCCATGACCTCTCGCTTTATACTACTTTCTCAGGCGTTTACTCTATGTCCCATGGTGTTTCTTATTTAAACAGTCATTCAGTATGTATCTTTACTTTCCTTACAATTTCATTCTATTTCAGTTTCCTTCCCTACACTCCACTTCTAATCATCAATTCTTTAACTTTCTCAAATTTCCTGTGACATTCAAACATTTCTAAAATTCTGCATATAAATTCTATAAATGTTTTAAAAATTACTTCACTATGTTCTACTTCTCACAAGTCCTTATGCACTTGTGAGATAAGTGCATAAGAAAAATCTGGACTTATCTTTCATGTATTTTGATGCTGCTGTTGACATAAGTTATGACAGAGTTCTCCAGGTTTGTTTGCTTTTTATACATCATGTATACACACTGTTGAAATGCAAGTCATTGAAAAGACTTCTGCATATGATTGACACATCAACTCTGGAGAAACGAATAGAAAACTTGGCTCTGGTAGGATTTCAACTCAAAACGCAAAGGGATATAACTGAATGCTGCAAGCATTTCATTAAACTTATTTATCGATTCTGCCACCACACTGCCTCAATAAAGAGGAAAAACATTTAAAATTAATCTGGAAATAGGCTTTCAAATTTGTATTGAGGCTGTATGCATGCACCTATCTATCTATCTATCTATCTATCTATCTATCTATCTATCTATCTATCTATCTATCTATCTATCTATCTATCTATCTATCTATCTATCTATCAATCTATCTATCTATCTATCTATCTATCTATCTATCTACATACATACATATACGTATATAGTTTTTGCTAATTGTTTTAGGTATCGCTATGATGCTGTGATCGTAAGCTTACATACCCGATGCGATTACTATTTTAGCAGCTCCCCCCACCTTTACATACATAATAATACTAAAGAATTTGTGTTTTACAATATTTATAATGCTTTATAAAAGAAGGGTACATCTTTAAGTGTGAGATATAATCTATTATATTGGCCCTCGAACTTTGTTTCATCGATATTAAAAGGATTAAAGGCATAGATTAAACACACACACACACACACACACACACACACATATATATATATAGTTAGAATATTTATGTTTACGTATCAAGTTGGATAGAAAACTGCAAATTAGTAATCTGAAGACTTGTGATGGCTATTGATGTTACATTGTATGTTTGACACATTGTCACTACAAAGCTATACAAAGCTGTTAGAAAAGTATCTTGTTTACAATATTCCACACATACTCCACATAAAAACTCTAGGACATTTATTTGTTTCTATCATTGGACTGCAGTCATGCTGGGATATTGCCTTAAATGTTTTAATCGGTCAAATTGATCCCACTACTTTTAACTCGTCAGATATTTTATTTTTTGTTGTTCTTTCGAACAATTATAAAAGTTTGTATAATCTACCCTCTTAGATAGCTCTTTTTGTGAAAAGCCTTTACGACTATTAGCTTGGAGCCAATGAAATCAATTTCTGATTCTCTACATCTTTGCCTGTCTTAATATGTCATTCTGGCTTTGCCACCATCTCTACGTCGATGTTGTATTTTCACAGACATGCATTGTAACAGGTTTTGTGTTCAGTTAAATATTGTTCTCATAGCACTACTTTTTTGATGATGTTCTACTGTTGGTACTGACTTTATTGTAATCGTTTTTATTGATGCTATTGTTATTGTTATTACCATTAATGTTGCTAAGGTCTTACTGACCTCACAACTATGGTGAACAATAGTAAAAGGATTGAGGAGAGAGAGAGAGGGAAACAGAGACAGACAGACAGACACACAGGCACACAGACACACAGAACTTGTCAACTACAGCCAATATCTTGTGAATTTTTTAGGTACCACTCGAAGAAGTCGTGGATGGAGAGTGAAGATACTTTTATTGAAACGTTAAAAAAGGCAGAGACAGGAGCCAGTAAGCCACAGTGCCTTCGGGTCGGAGGCTGGAGCTTGTCTATGAGAGACTTTATGCTAAGCAGTCAGTGTTACTTTTCTGGATGCTGTCTACAATATCTTTATGTGCAGCTGCAGTAACAATACTCCTTTGGAGCCTCATATGAGTTTTGTAGAATGTCGATAATTGTTTGGAGATGAAGAGAAGGGGAAGTCATTAAGTATTTTGTCCGGCGTACTGACGATTCTGCTAGTTCACCGTCTTGTGAGCTCTGAATAATAATTCTTTCTGTTATAGGCGTAAGACTTGAAATTTTGTGGGAGGAGGTAGTCGATTATATCGACCCCAGTAAGGGATGTGCTTTCACCAGGGAATCCTCAGTGACTATGAGCTAAAACATTTGGAGTGATAGTAAGGGCTCTAGCTGAGAAGGGTTCATGATTATGGACGTATATTGCGATGATGTTTGCTTCATATAGGAAGCATTTGTATTTCATTGCTATTGAAGACAAGAATAATCTGTCCCTTTTAGAGGATGCTTCAATGGAGTCAGTGTTCATGGTACCCGTGTAGGTTTTAAAAATGTTAAGTTTTGGGTGGATGATGCACAGCAGAAGGTCAGGGAACAATGACGGGTGCATATTAATAGACTGTCAAGGAATCACTTCATCGTTACTCAGTTGTATTTTTACAAATAAAGTACTTTCGTGTGATCCTTTAAATGATATTACTAATGTTGGCAGCGAGCTGGCAGAATCGTTAGCGCACTGGGTAAAATGCAGTATTTCGTCCGTCTTTACGTTCTGAGTTCAAATTCCGCCGTGGTTGATTTTACCCTCCCTCCTTTCGTGTCGATAAATTAAGTACCAGTTGAACACTGAGGTCGAGGTAATCGGCTTACCTCCTCCCCAAAATTGCTAGCCTCGTGCTAACATCTGAAACCGATATTGCTAACTTTGGCTGCATTGCTCGGCAATTAGAGGATTGTGAACGGCTAGCAACATTTCAGACCAGTTCTTAGTTTACCTACTCAAGAAAGAGGAGCCAGACGGGCCTCAGTGACGCATATAATTGGTACATGTGTGTAAATCATCGTTTGCATACACATATTCGTACCCTCTCTCTCTCCGTTTCTCTCTCTGTTTTTCTCTCTTTCTCTTTCTACCTCTCCATATGTATACACTCAGACGAATACTGAAAGAAAGACAGACAATGAAAATGGAAGAGAGGGAGTTGGCGAAATTAATTGGAAATAAGAAAGTGTAAGGGTAAATGTAAAAGACATTTTTCGCTGATACATGTCAACGTTCCCGCCCTATTTTCATTTCTTCAGTGTTTATATACCCTGTCACGTTTGGAACGGTGTTGCCTGCCCACAACGCAATTTTGACCTCACGATTCTTATCGCTCAATGCATATTGCGTGTTTTGACAACCGGATGCACTTCTGTCAGATGATTTACTCTTTTACAGGTTCTCTTCTTTTCTGTTCGCCTTATTTCTTTCAACCTATCTATATGTCTGCGTCAAATAACAAGATTATGTTTTGACACCTATAGTAAAGAACAGAGATTATTATACATTTCTATTTCTATGGTTTAACAAACACACTCCTATTCTAAATGTCAGTTTATATCTGCTAAATTTTAAAAATATATTCAGAAACGAGTTATATCAAAAACATTTATAAAGACAACTTATAATGTAACCAACAATCAGGCCTTTCGATAGTCATGCGATTTATTCTATTCCGGACTACATTATCTAACATGTCTTTTGCTGCTAGAAATAGCAGCGCCAGAAGCATTAGATGTGTGTGTGTGTGTGTTTGCGTGTATGTGTGTGTGTATGTATGCATGTATGTGTGTGTGTGTGTGTTAGTAAATTATGAAGATCGTAAAGTATGGTAGCAGCAAATAAGCAAAGGATCAATAGTTCACATCCTGTCACCCATACTGTACTGTTTGTAAGTAAAGATATAAAGTACCAAGGACACCTAGTTGCTAGGAGATTTGAACATTGTAACGCTAACAATTTCAGCGATTTTTAACTCTGTTGAAGCTCATTATAAATAAATTACGTAAATAAGTGCAATTTACGACAGAATTGTAAAGTGCACTGATGCAAATAGCTGTAGCAATGTAATCTTGACAGGTCCTAAAGACGACAGTATGGGATCGTATTTTTCTCCTATGAGAACTCCTGAAATCAATTATTGATATAAAACTTTCAGCAGAAAGGCATGGTGAATCAATCTCTATGTTTTAAACTGCCGCGTTATATAGATTCGATTTTTGTAAAGTAAGGAATTGCATACATTACATCCAACCGTTAATGTATATGTTAGTAAATTACGAAGGTCGTAAAATATGGTAGTCGCAAATAAGCAAAGGATCAATGGTTCATATCCTATCACCCGTAGTGTACTGTGTGTTGGCGCATTATAAATAAATTACTTCACAAATACCTCATCGAAGTTAGAACCATGTTTTCTTAATTTAATAGTACATAGGTATATTCAAAATAGCAAACATTATAACAGGAAACAAATATAAAGACTAATCAAAATCGTGGACTTTTTAAATTTCCTTCTATAAAGAATTCATTTCACAAACATGAAAATAGGTGAACATTATTAATTAGATCACGAGTATAAAACGGAGGTTCGTGTGTGAGAGGAATAGTTATTGAGGTTAGTATAAAAGTATGCTTCCATTTCAAATTTAATCATTTAATTTTCCTTTGGAGTCAAAGAGTTTGCGGACACAAGCCCCAGAATACTTCGGGCATTGAAGATTAATATTCGACTAGAAATTAGAGAATTGTTAACGCATACATAACAAGCTGTCATGGCACACAAAGTATTTCACTAAAAAATAAGTAAAAAAGGAATATTGCTGACATCATAAGAATGTATAAACCTTTGAAAGAATGTGATTTCGAAGCATATAAAGCTATAAATAGTAGAATGTTGATACGCTAAACACCGCAGAACACCTACCCGTCACGGAGGAGCTGGACACATTGCCAACTGCTGGAGAACTGAGCAGAGCCATTGATGGCTTGCCTACTGGAAAAGCACCGGGTTTGGACGGCATCCCACCAGAAATGATCAGATGTGCAAGGAGAGTTCTTCTCAGCCACTTGCTGAAGCTACTGTGTCAGTGCTGGGAGGAAGGATCAGTCCTGCATGACACGAGATACTGCCACATTGTCACCCTATATAAGAACAAAGCTACTGCAATAATGTAGGACAAATAATATAAGGACAAAAGTGACTGCAATATTTACCGAGGCATCTCGCTGTTAAGCATCGCCGGGAAGGTCTTTGCTCGCGTGGTCCTAAACATACAACAAAAAAATCGCTGAGAGGGTATACCCGAATATCAGTGCGGCTTCAGATCAGGTTGCTCCACCATCGACATATTCTTCTCACTTCGAGAGCTACAAAAGAAGTGTCCAGATCAATGGCAACCACTCTTTATCACCTTCTTCGACCTCACAAAGGCCTTTGAACTAGTCAGTAGAGACGGCTTGTTCATGACTGGCTGTCGTCCAAGACTCCTCGGGATTGATCTGAAAGGCATCGTAAACACCAAGATTGCTGTCTATAAAGCGTGCGTCATTAATACGCTACTTTACGGCAGCGAGACGCGGGGGACTCTTCTCCAGACAGGAGGGGCATCTCAATGTCTCCCACGTAATTTGAAACGCATCTTGGACCGACCATATCACCAACATCAAAGTTCTCAACCGCGCTAAGATACCCAGTATACTCACCCTGCTCCAGTAGCGTCGTCTGCACTGGTTCGATCATGCACATCGGATGCCGGACGGAAGAATCCCCAAAAACCTCCTGTATGGGGAATTGGCCACCGGCACAAGAGCACGAGGACGAACATATCCTCGTTTTAAGGACATCTGCAAGAGAGATATGAAGTCGCTTGATCTGGACGCCCTGAGATGGGAGAAGGTCGCAAATGATCGCCCATGCTGGAGACAAATACTGCAAAAAAGATGAATCGAAGGGAAAAAAACAAAACGAACTCGCCATCAAAGACAAGCGCTCTTGGGAGGAAGAACTAGTAGCGCCGGTAGTGAGCTTTTTCAAATGCAATCGCTGTATGCGTGACTACTACTCTCGTATGGGCCTCTACAGCCACAACAGACGCTGCACCACCATCAGCAACTGACGCGATTTCCTCAGGTGCAAATCCATGCCTCTCGAGACCAATGAATGCCTACTACTAGTAGCATGGAAACATTGGGCTGGAAATCTCCTTTAGATAGAAAAAAATCGAAGGCTGCTCGCGTGGGTTCATGTATCACAAGGGCAGCCTTTCAACGCTTGCTACTATTTATAGCTTTACTGTGTTCGAGAGGCACTGCCCCTAAATCTGAATAATTTCTAACATTTATATAAAATCAGTTATTTCTATTTAAGAATGGAAATTAACTTTTGCAACACACACAAAATACATATGTATAGATACACAGAGGTACACACGCACACACACACACACACACACACACACACATATATATATATACACGCGCGCGCGCACACACACACAAGCAGACGCACACACAAACACACACACATGCAAAACACACACACTCATGCATAGATATGCAAATATACATATATTTATAGATATATGTATATATATATAGGTGTATTTTACATTAATGTTTTAAGCGATATAAAAAATTCTTTCTATGACATATTAAAAATACCAACGGTGTTTCAATTTTTTGATTTCAACTTTTGTTCCAAATGAAACGATTCACTCATCTCATTCAAATAAATAAATTATGTATTTTTTTATATATAAATTACGTGTTGGTTACATGCATGAAGGTGTTATCATTTAAACCGTAGAAACAACTGAAGGAGTTGAAAATGATAAAATTAGGAAATATCATTGATTTCATTGCCTATGTACATCTGTGTGTGAGTGTATGTATGTATATATATATGTATGTATATATATATATTCCCGAGCGTCATACTAATATATACTTTTGTTATTTACACCACCTGTCCTCGTCTGTTGTTATTATTTGTATATTCTCCCATATATATATATATATATATGTGTGTGTGTGTGTGTGTGTGTGTGTGTGTGTGTGTGTGCGTGAGATAGGTCATTGCTCGTTGAAATAAAAATGTGATTAAGGTTTTGGCCATTAATCCTTCATCAGAAAGAATGAACGAGAGAAAAAGAGATACATCGAACAAGAAATGAATGGTAAAAGTTAAAAAAATACTTCAAGCTTGATATTAATCTACCGCCATTTTGAGATGACCAGAAAAAGACAAAAAAAAACAAGACGCTTTTGTGCGAAGGAGAACTGAAAGAGGGATAAAATGTGAGCGCTTTCTTTTTTTCAGTGTATGTATGAACGTATGTGTTGTGAAAGTGTTCGGGCGAGCGTTATAAGTGTCGAAATAAGTGCATCATTTTCGTGTATACGTATCGTTCTAACATTATGCAACGTCTGCGCGTGCGTGTGTGTGTGTGTGTGCGCGTGTTTGTATGTTGATGTTATTGTATGTCTTAATAGCATGTTTGTTTTATATTCTGGAATGTGTGTGTGTGTGTGTGTGTATTTGTATGTGTGTATTTGTGTGTGTGTGTGTGTGTGTATTTTATGATCTTGAATGTGTTATAGTAGTGTTGTTAGAAAGTGCGTGGTCGTGTGTATACTTTCAGTGAGTGTGTATGCGAAAGTAGAGTGTGCATGTATTTTGACTTGTCTTGTACAGGTTTTGTGTATATGATGTATTTGTGTGTGTGTGTGAAATGATTGAAGTAGCGAGTATTTATGTGTCTGTACATATTTTAATTGTGTATTTGTCATAATGAGTGCGTGTGTGCGTTGGGTTTCTGTATATGGGTATTTGTTGTTTATTGTTTGTTTTGAAATAAGTACCTATTTGACTGTTTTCAGTGACCACATAACGTTGTTTCTGCACTGTGTGAGTGATGTATGTGTGTGTGTGTGTGTGTGTGTTTATGCAGGTTGCGACTGTGTGGTGTTTTTCGTATGCGAGTGATTAAACAAATTTTGTTCTCCAATGTGCCTTCAATGATGATTTGACTATGTTTGTGCGCAGTGGAGTGTATGTGTGTGCGTTTGAAAGAAATATGTGTACAAATAGAATGTATGCACATCGTAGGCAAGGTTGTGTTCTTTTGACTGTGCGTAGTAGTGCTTTCTGAATGTTCGTTTGTGTATATTACGTGTGTGAGGCGAAAAGATATTAAAGAGAATATATATATTTAGTATTTGTTTCGCTATGTAAAACAATGTGTCAAAACAGATAATAACCAGATATTGTTGTTACTGTATATAATTGTAGTGGGGGTTAGTAAACGTGAATCGGCATAAATGATATGACTGTCCACCGTGTTTTTCAATTTACTATATACTTATATTATTAAGCTTGGGTAATATGGAACTTCTGGCGATCCAATTATGATGGTACAGTAAGCTACATGAAGTACATGCTTGATTGATCTCACTAATTCTGAAGTATAACAGAATATTTTATTCTCTCAACTCTCTGAAGACATTTTATCTCGGCGCTTCCTAATTAGTCTGAATCTCACAATGCATTGAAACTCAGCCACCGCATCAGAATAGTTGAGTTTCAGTTTTAATTGCTTTACAGACCTCTTTGACCGAACGGTTAAGGACCACTCAGTTGCACACTCGTGTAAAGGCGTCTGCTTCACATCACTGTAGTATTTTCTATGAATTATGATGAAACTTCAGAAATGTCTGCACGTGTCTTAATTTTAAAGAAAGTGCAACGCAAGTTGACTTATGTCATTGAAATTCAATTATTTAGTGGTATAGTGGTATATGTAAAACATTCCAAAGAGTCTCTATTAAAGTTTTCAATAAGTCCGCAAATGAGATTTAAACCCACAAAAAGAAAGGCATAGTCTGTCACAAATTGTGCACTCAAAAAGGTGGTTGTGATTCATTTTCTCGTTGATCGTAACATTTTTGTTTAGATTTCTTTTGAGTTGCGCCTGGGTCACCATAGTTTCTTCAAAAGCCTTTCCTCCACTCCATAATTTTGTTGGTCATCCAGCTCGATCCGAAGCGAGGTTTTCTATGGCCTTTGGATTGATTCCAAGTGATTTCATGTTAGTCCTTATACAATCCTTAAACTTCTTTTTGTTTACACTGATTGCGTTTCCTTTCTGCAAATTCGCCATAAAACAACTGTTTGAGTGTGTGTTCAATCGCCATTCGAACAATGTGGCCAGACCATCTCAGTTAATTTTTAAAGGTTATTGATTTAAGTGACGTGATGTCTGCAGAAGCAAGAACATCTGTGTCTCGAATAAAAAATTGTTCCATTTAATGTATAAAATGCGGCGAAGGCATTTTGGGTGTAGCCGTTCTTTCGTAACAAGTCCAAGTTTCAGAGGAATACAACAAGGACGGTAAGACAAATGATTTGTAAAGAGCCAATTTTGTGTTGTTATTTATATGTCGCTGGTGCTAAACGCGTGACATCAATCCATGAAATGCTTGGGCTGTCCTTTGAATTCGCAGGTGTATTTATGTGTCCAGATTTTCATCATTTTGTACAGAGCTGCAAAGGTAAATGAAAGTCAACAACCTCAAGTAACTTATCCTTAACGAAAATTTTAGGGGGTTGCCACCAGCACCACGTGCAGTTTGAGACATCACAACTGTCTTTTTCAAGTTGATGGTCAAGTTAGCATCATCACAAGCTGATTCCAATACAGATACAAGATTTTGCAGGCTTGTTTCAGAGTGACTGACAAAATTGCAATCGTCAGCGTATTATAGTTCCCTAATGAGTGAAGTAAAAATCTTTATTTTGAGTTTCAGTCTAGTCAGATTAAAAACATTCTCTGTTGTTCGATATTTTATGTAAATACCCTCCTCGGAGTTTTGAAAATCGTGTGACAGCAGAACAGCAAAATATATTGCAAAGAGGGCGGATGCGCCATTTTCCACGGCAAAAGATTCAGAAAGCCTACCACCAAAATTAACTCTAGCTTTCATATCTTGATGCAAAACCCTGATCATGTTTACAAATTTTTCTGGTCAACGTATTTTTCTTAAAATTAACCACAGAGCATTTCGATCAACAGCAGTGGTATAGCGCAAGATTCTATTCAATGCACTCTTCCTCAAACTGTCTGATAGTAAAGATACAGTCAATCGTGTCAATGAAAAAGCGAAAACGACATTGAGACTCAAACACTATATTTAGAACTATGAAGGAATTTAAACATTCTAACAGAATACGGGCAAGTACCTTTCCAACTACAGACAAAAGCGAGATCCCACGAAAATTATCACAGATCCTTTGGCCCGATTTATGCAAGGAGACTAAAATAGCATCAATCCAGACTTGAGGCATCTACTCTGTTCTACAGCAGAGACTAATATATCTAAGTGTTCAAACATTTTGTCACCCCTATATTTCAAGACCTCTGCGCAAATACCATCAAACCTTAGAGATTTATTGTTATTTATCTTATTCAAAGCTAAATAAATGTCATTTAGAGTTAGTCCAAATGCCATCTCCTCTATAACTGGAAGCTGTTCAATTTTGCTAACACCCTCATGTCAACGGCTGATAGTCTACTCAAAAGTGTAGAAAAATGTTCTATCCGCTCTCATACGTAAGCAAATGTCCATTTTCTGTTCTCACTGGCGTTATTGAAGAAGATTTGGGGCCACCTACATACTTAACATAAGAGTACAAGCTCTTGGCACCATTTCTATCAGCTGCTTTTTGTGCCCCCTTGCTCTATCATTCCACCATTCCTGTTTAATTTTCCATAGAGCAGTCTGCATTTTTCCTTTCAGCTTTCTATAAGCTTCGTTTGAGTTGGGGGTCAAGGACTGAGAAAGAAGTGTGTTGCATAAATTTTGTGATTTGTCTGAAAGCCAGCCACTGGACATACGCGATTTAAATCCCACCGACGGACTTGCAATCTGAAATGCTTTTGTTTTGAAATCTTCTCATAGATTGTTTGGATCAAGACTGATACTTTCTATAGCATCGTGAAATCTTAGCACGTTACTTGGTAATTTGAAATTTGCAACATTTAGCTTTTTGGATACCTTAGGACCAGACTGTCGACTTTTAGGCTTTATCAATAACTTCCTTTTTCCACGCACTAGATGATGGTCAGTCCAGCTCTCTGCTCTTCTCATAGTTCGAACACTAGAAACATCTTTCATATCACGCTTTCTGATCAAAATATAATCTATGAGATGTCAGTCCTTAGACCTTGGGTGCATCCAGGTGATTTTATATTTATTTTTCTGCATAAACAAAGTGATGGTAATAACCAGATTAATCTTAGTAAAAAACGCCGAAAGAGCTACTCCATTTTTATAACCTTTTCCAGTCCCATGTCGGCCTAAAACAGGCCATGGAATGAACTCAGTTCCAATCCATGCGTTGAAATCTCTTTGTTAGAAATTGGTACTTTCCTCAATAATTGTGCTAGATAATCACAGAACTGCGCTACAGTTTCATCAAAATGAGACATTGTTGGTGCATAAATTCTGACAACGGTAAGAAATCTACCTTTTGTCAGTTTTATACAACATGACATGTGGAGGCGCAATGTCCCAGTGCTTAGGGCAGCGGACTCGGGGTCATAGGATCGCGGTTTCCATTCCCAGAGCGGGCGTTGTGAGTGTTTATTGAGCGAAAACACCTAAAGCTCCACGAGGCTCCGGCAGGGGTTGGTGGCGAGCCCTGCTGTACTCTTTCACGACAACTTTTTCTCACTCTTACTTCCTGTTTCTGTTGTGCCTGTAATTCAAAGGGTCAGCCTTGTCACACTGTGTCACGCTGAATATCCCCGAGAACTACGTTAAGGGTACAAGTGTCTATGGAGTGCTCAGCCACTTGCACGTTAATTTCACGAGAAGGCTGTTCCGTTGATCGGATCAACTGGAACCCTCGACGTCGTAAGCGACGGAGTGCCAACAATAACAACAACAACATGACATGGTTCGTTCAGATATACCACATGGAAATTCTGCAATGGAGGTAGCCAATGAATTCTTGAGAGCAAATCCGACACCAGATTCTCTATCTGACCCTCAGATAGGCTTCGCTAGAAAATAGTACATCCATAAGTAGTTCATTTATTTGACCCACACCGGAGAGAGACGGGTTTCAGCAGCCGCTGGGTGGAAGACTGGATATGTCGTGGTTAATGATGCGCAGACATGCGCTGAGGCTGCGACACGTCACTATGTTACGGAACGTAAACACACCAACATCGGTTGTCTAGCGGTGTTGGGGGACAAACACTAAGAGACACGCACTCACGCGTGCGCGCGCGCACATACACATGCATATGTATGTATGTATGTATGTATGTATATATATATATATATATATATATATATATATATATATATATATATATATATATATATATATACGATGTGCTTCTTTCAGTTTCCATTTACCAAATCCACACTCAAAACCTTTGGTAGGTCTGAAACCATAGTAGAAGACTCCTGCCCAAGGTGCCATGCAGTGGTACTGAACCTGGAATCACGTGGTTGGGAAGCAAGCTTCTTGCCGCACATATATTTATATACACATACATACATTACATACATACAAACTCGCGACGTTACTTTACACCTGATAAGTGATGTAATGTCGTTGAAATACTGACGTTAGGCAAGCAATGAATAAGTTGTTTGGTGCTTTCTTCCTCTTTTAAGAGCAACTGTGTTTTGAAGGAGTTTCGCAGCCAATTTTAGCAGGTTGAGCTCCCTCATTTGCTTCTCGTTTCAAGGTATTCTTTAGCATCAGTTAGCCACGGACACAGCATACCTGTGTTAAATTGCATTCCAACTATTATAGTTCTATGTTTTCTTCCAAGCAGCCAATACTGCATTATTTAATAGGCCTTTTCTTTTTCAAGAGAATAGATTGTAATTAGCGGGCGATTTGGTTCTTGTTTCCAGTAGGTCAGATTGACTATATAAAGATTAGTTTGATGGGACTTTTGCAACCCAGAGTAAAGAAGGGTTGCGAGCTAAGTTGGGGTAGGTGGTGAAGAGCACGGTTTAGTCTGTCATAAGAAGTAGAAGAAATCTTCAGTTGTAATCGAAAGTAGCTTCACTTAACTTTAGACTGTATTTTTTACCGTGATATTGTCCTTCATTCAACTGCATTAAGTCCGAAACTGTCGAAAAACTGCAGATGATAATAATTACTATTGATTTGTTGCCACCAGTTATTGACTATTTCAAACTTGAAAAGTCAACTGCCTGCAAAATTGTCGCACAGTTCATTATCACATGCCATACTGAATGCAGACAGGGTTATATGATTATCTAGTTCATTTTGTAACTACGTGTTTTAAGATCTGGTCTTATCGTGCAGCCATTTGGAAATTATTTTCTACTACAGTTTCCTCGACAACCAAAGCTGTGTATATGAAATTTGGTATTTTGCGATTGTGTGAAAATAGTCAGGAGTATCGCTCTACTCCTTGGTTAATAGACATAATATCCTGGCTAAATAACACATGGTCGATGGGCACCTTTAGTTACACTTATTCTGCTGTAAGTGTTAAGGTCAAATCTCCAGTCTGAGGAAGTGTCTTCCAGTCACCTCGTCAATAATTGAGACACAAAACGAGTTATGGTGGTTGCGGTTCCCCTTCTGACTAAGCTGTAAAAAAAGCACCTATAATTCCCTGACTGTTATTCATTCTCCAGTAGTAATGTACAATATTATCTTCGATACGACTGATTTGATATTTCAAACTTATATAAAATAAGAAAATAAGCATCGGAGAGACGATGCATACCCTGACTAAAACTTAACAAATAATATAGAAAGAGAAAGAAAAGGTTTTGTTTTCAAAAGCCAAAAGATGTCTTTAGCTGTGGTGGACAAAATAATGAAAACATTACATTTTAGTAATTAATAATTCTACATTCTTTTTAGATTAATAATTTTACATTCTATTTGAAAGTCTAGGAGATATTTACTATTTTGATTGGTAAACTGATGAAAGCTGATCCCTTGGCGTCTTATTGCTTAATATTTGCTTTCATATCACTTGCAATAATTTTGAGGTAGTTCTTACAAAGTGAATTTGTCAGATCAGTGAGGTAGAACTGAATCACGTTTTCTTTCAATTTTAGGACAATACTCACAATACACAAAGACCGCAGCTGATTTCCATAAAAAGGCTATCATTATACAAAGTGTGACGCTGCAAAACTTATTGAGCTACACGTCAATAAAACTTTCAGTCAACCAAAAGAAGACATTAAACATCAAGGATGGAAACTTGAAATGTGCAAATAGCTTCAAATATATGGCTCCATGGACAGAATGATCACAGAGAGAGAGTGGAGAGAGAGAGAGAGAGAGAGAGAGAGAGAGAGAGAGAGAGAGAGAGAGAGAGAGAGAGAGAGAGAGAGAGTGGGGAGAGAGAAAGAGAGAGAGAGTGGGGAGAGAGAGAAATGAAGAGAGAGGGAGAGAGAGACGGAGAAATAGACGGAGAGAGAGAGAGAGAGAGAGAGAGAGAGAGAGAGAGAGAGAGAGAGTGCGTGTGAAGTAAAAATTGTATCAGCAATGAAAAGATATCCCAACATAAGTGTCAAAAGTCTCTAAAGATCTCAAAATATATAGTTTTTTAAGGACTGCTGTAGAAAGCTTATTGATATATGGATCTGAATGGTAGACATTTGCAAAAGCAGTAGAAAGCACACTAAATGGAATGTATACCAAGATTTTAAGGAGGCTAAAGAGCATTTCTTCGGAGCAACAGTTATCGAAGCGGCGTATAGGAAGATATCAAACAACGCAGCCTTAGATTTGTAGGTAATTAAAGACGAGAAGATGAAATTGTATGTAAAACATACTGTGAAATCCAGTATATCCTATTGGTACAGTTACTAGTGCTACAGTTACTGAAGGACACACAAACCTTGAGAAAAAGTATGTAAAGAAAGAAATGGTTGTCATCTTTGGATTAATGTATAGAAACAACATCTTTAAAAAAGATCATATCAGTAATCAAACAGTAAAATTAAGTTAATACATACCACGTAAAAAATTACTACTACGTACACCATTACGACAAATGAACGTTATCACAGATTGCGGAACTATCGTGAGAAATTATAAGGGTCTTTCGAAATGAACCAAGACATATACCAATTCTATAGATAGGTTAGGGAAGATCCATCGATAGGCTACAAGAAGAGACTAAAAGAGTATTGGGATAAGAAATACCCAACATTTTCAAACTTTGCAGAGAAACAATTACGCTTTTGTTATTTCTTTACTGCCCACAAAGGTCTACACACAGAAGGGACAAACAAGGACAGACAAACGGATTAAGTCGATTATATCGACACCAGTGATTAACTGGTACTTATTTAATCGACCCCGAAAGGATGACAGACAAAGTCGACCTCGGCGGAATTTGAACTCAGAACGTAGCGACAGACGAAATACCGCTAAGCATTTCGCCTGGCGTGCTAACGCTTCTGCCAGCTCGCCGCCTTTGCTTTTCTACCAAACAATTACACTTTTCTACCAAACGAAATTGCTCAACCAAAATGTAAAAGGATGATACTTGTATTGAAAATTCAATAAACTTTTTCTCCAAAGAGACTTGTGAACGACAAGAAACACAACCAAAGCGAATACATCAAACCGCCGTCATTGCACGTACATGTGTCAACTGCTTACATGTGGCATTCCGCACCAGAGTTTAAGCAGAACTTCACTATTTATATACATAAGGCACTACATGAAAGAACGAACATGACACAAACTGGTGAAAAAAATAAAACACTGACTAGATATTATCCACGATCGGCGAAATTGCAAGAGAAAAACTTGCTCAAATTCAAATTCCCAGCTTTTGGACAATAAATGCCCTGCTATATTGTGCCGCAGTAGTTGTAGAGATGGTAATAAAAGAGACCGATACAAAATGGATTACCTCTCACCAAATTAACATCAACGGACACAGAAAAAAGATAGGATAGTTGGACTCTTATCATCAAATGCAAAGCTAAAATGAATTCACGAATCGCCAGCTACAACTGCATGATATATTCTCCAAATTGTATGGGAATTGTTGCCGAGAAATACTCAAGCAAACTGATCACACTCGAACACGATCTACGCAAAACGATAAACCGAAAGTTTGTCCGAAACGTACAAGCTGTATATCGCAGTATGAAAGGCAATGACATCAAGGTAGTAAATGTTTCTCCCCAGGAGGACCGTGAGTTATTCTGGCAGGGAATCTGGGATGTAAACAAAAAATACAATCTCGATGCAACATGAGTACTGTTTACATGATACATCCATAATATATAATATCACTACTGAAATCACCCCGACGCCTGTTACGAAATTGCCGAATGGAAAATTCTAAAGAGAAACTCGATACTAGGCTACTGTTACAAGAGGCTCACGTTCTACAGAGAAATTTTTACACCCCTGTTAAAAGAAAAAAAAACACTGGACGTTGAGCTAGATATACAAGATTAGATGACGGTTGCATGGACTACCCTTGCTCCAATAATAGAGAGATCCACATGGATAGATGCAATCATAATATCCATGTACAAAGGCAAAGGATCCAAAGCATTATGCAACAACTTTCATGATATCAGTGGACAAGGTTCTTGTGAAGTTATTGTTCAAGAGATTATCAACCCGGATCTGTCTCTCGGTTCTCCCAGACAGTCAATGTGGGTTCAGCTCGGGTCACGGCACTATGGACATGGTATTCACTGTATGTCAATTGCAGAAGTGCTTTAAACACAAGCGTGATTGTGTGGTAAGAAGTTTCCTTCCCTACTTCATCGTCTCAGGTTGAGCCCCACTGCGTAGTACCTTCGGTAAGTGTTTTCTACTATAGTTTCGGGCTGACCAAAGCCTTGCGAGTGGATTTGGAAGACGGAAACTGAAAAAAACCCTTCATTGTGTCTGTGTTTGTACCCCTCTACCTCTTGATGACAGGTGTTAATATATTTACGTCCCTGTAAATCAGCAGTTCGACAATAGAATAAATATTAGATTTTTAAAAATATAAGTACTAAGGCGATTCGTTCGGCAAAAAACCTTCATCAGCATGGTCGCAATCTAAAGACTGAAACAATTTAAAGAATAAAAGATAGAGTTCCACAGTATCAAGACTTTGTAGATAATACCAAGGGTTTGGGTACGGTGAATCGAAATGCTTTGTTAATAATTCTTGAGAAACTTTGATGTTCTACACTATTCGTGGATTTGTTTAAGAAGTTTCATAAGCTCATGAAAGGAGCAGTTAATCTTACTGGTAAACTCACTGAACCGATCAAAATTCACAATGGTGTGAAACAAGGTGACATACCAACACCATCGCTATTCTCCGTCTACTTTGCAGTTTATCTGATCTATGTTTTGAGGGCTGCAATATGAGAGCTTACTTTCGATTTCGGACATTTGGCAAACTTTTTAACTTGTGTCGTTTTCACACTCAGTCAAAAAGCTTCAATACATTATCCAAGAGCTGTTGTATGCAGATTATGTTAATCTTGTTGAACACACTGAAGAAGATACGCAGGTCATAATCAATACTTTTTCTAGGACTTGTCGTGCTGTTGGACTGACCGCCAGCCTCATAAAAACCAAAGTAATGTTTACACTTCCTCTAGGTGAGGTTCGTGTTGAGCCAAACATAACAGTTGACAGTTTACGACTGAGTTAAGTAGCTAGGTTTCCATTATCAGTAAAGATAGATCACTTGATGCAGAAATGAGTCAGTAAATTCAAAATTCTACAACAGCATTTGGAATACAGAAGAGAAAGGTATGGGGGGGATCAGGGTTTCCATCTGGTAACTAAAATGAAAGTGTACAGATCCTGCATACTAGTTATTATTGTATAGATCTGAGGGATGGACTACCTTCAGGAGGCACACAAAATGACTTGAAAAATTTCATTGAAACTCTCTTAAACAGATTTTAGGGGGTTAAGTGGAGACCGGTGGTGAAAGAATTGAGATGATTATCTAAATGCGTTGGACTGGTCATATCGTTAGGATGGACGATAACAGGTTAGCCAAGAGATTGTTTTATGGAGAGCTTTCAAATGAAAAGAGGCCAAGTCATAAACCAATAGAGCGATTCAAAAATGTGGTTAAGGATAACTTGAAGATCCTGGATATGGACTTTAGAAACTAGGTATCCTGAGCAAAGAACAGAACAGGGAGGCTTAGTATTATTAAAAACAGTGGTGAGAAGTTTGAATCAAAGCGTAATGAAGATTCGGAGCTCAAAAGATCCTTGCGAAACAGAGATTCCAGATAACAACTCATAGATTATGTGTGCAACAGAGTAATGCTTTCTATTGTTGGTTTCGTTAATCATCAAAAATCGCATGTAGCAAGAACTCTCGGTTCGAAAGCGCATACAAAAACAAGCTACAACACCCAACAACAAAACTCATTCCAGAACACATGCTACATGTAAACTATCAATCCTTCTATTTACCTACCGAACTATTTATATAGCCATGTATCAGTCCCTCTATCTATCTATCTATCTATCTATCTATCTATCTATCTATCTATCTATCTCTATATATATATATATATATATATCGATCAATCAATCTATCTTGCTATTGACCCATTTGTCAATCTGCCCATACATCTTATTTTCTTTAAACTTTTAAAACTTTTAAGACTTTTAAATTCACTAAAGCTTTTATATCCTTAGGCTTAAAAAAATTATTTCCATCGACTTATTAGACAAAATTAAACTTGAACTTTACTACTTTTATTGTATTCTTTGTTTTACTTTATTTCATTTTGTCTTTATCTTATTTCTCCTCATCTTCCTCCTTACCTACCCTACAAACAGTTGCCTTGTTATCTTACTATATACATATATATACATACTGTGTGTGAGAGAGAGTGTGTATACACACAAACACACGCACCGCCATGATAGATCGCTAGCTACTAAACCTTTTTCTATATTCTCTCCCTGTTTATTTCTGTGTTCCTTTCTGTCGAAGAGCATATGCTCGAAACGTAAAAGACTTTCTCACTTCCCCAGTGTTAAGCTAAAACACCCGTTTGCTGTTTACACACCCGTCTTCGTCTTTTGTCTCTTTTTTTTTTTTTTTTTTGTAAATTCTCATTCAGAATTAGAAACAGTAGCCAAATAATGAAATAATAAAGTCAGCCGTACTTTTGATGGGGATTGACAGAGCCTGCTCATAAAATAAATATTAACACAAACATACAATCTCTTCGCATTATTACCCCCAGAAACGTTTTCACTTATAACACATGAGAATAATGATTAGCTGTTTTTAGAAACCGCCTTCTGGAATTGTTAATATCATTAATAAAATGGTTAAAAACTATTTCATGCATAAGCATAAATATACGCACGCATAATTTGACAAAATATCCTTAATATATTGCCGATGTCACTCTAGCTGAAAATGAACATGCATAAATGAAACAAAATTCAGGTGTTTACCTGAAACATTACTATCTTATATAAAAAAATTCAATATATTCTCATTGTCATTCTAGGATACAAACATATTTTTCAGCTCATAAAAGTTTCATCTCCCGCTTTCATGGATTGAGTATACAGATATTTCCATTAAACAACGCAACAGTTACAAACCTGCACATTAAATAACTACATACACACACACATAGACACACACACACACACACACACACACACACACACACATGTATGTATATATATATGTACATATGTATATATATATATGTATAATTATATATATATATATGTATGTATGTATATATATATATATATATATATATATATATATATATATATATATATATATATATATATATATATATATATATATATATAACATTTATTCCTAAATAATTTAACATTCAGCTGGTTCCTCCATTCATGACTACTTTCACCGAGATAGGTGAACCGCGATAGGCGAACCACGATATGGGGAGGGATTACTGTGCACGCAATAGATTAAACTATTGGAAAGGAAAAGAATCCTAACATCGGGCTTCAACAACTAGCTTTAGATGCCAAGAACCCGCCTAAGTATCCTAGCTGTCCCTAATGATACTGTTTCCTGGAGCTGTACTGAACTGGATTTTATGCTTATTTCTTCTATCCATCTGTTTAGATCTTTAGGGATAGTTCCCAATGCACATATAACTACTGGGATACATTTTACCAGCACGTTCCATAGTCTCAATAAATCAATAGCTAGGCCCTGGTACTTTCCTATTTTTTCTATTCTTCTCATATTAATGTGTGCATCATCTGGCCCTTTCTATTCTCTTTATCTACTACTACTACTACTACTACTACTACTACTACTACTACTACTACTACTACTACTACTACTACTACTACTACTACTACCACTGAATGTTGAAGTCTCACAACATCTTATATTTCTTAATTTCTAGTACTTTACTAAGTTCATGTTCATACCATTTATCAGAATGTTCAAATCCTAGCTTTCTACATAACTCTCAGTGGATTACTCTCCCTAGATTGTCATGACTTTTCTTGTATTCTTTCTGTGTCAGCATGCTACATTCACTTACTTTATGAGTAACAGTTTCCTCTTTTGATTTGCATAATTTGAGGGCGTAAGGAAAAGAAGCATTTAGCGAGAGGGAGGAAGAGAGAGAGAGAGAGAGAGAGAGAGAGAGAGAGAGAGAGAGAGAGAGAAGAGGGAGAGACAGATAGATAGACAGAGAGAAAGATAGTGATAGAAAGACAGAGAGAGTGGAAGGAAGAGAGAGACATAGACAGAGAGAGGTGGAGAGAGAAAGAGAGAGAAAAATAAAGGGAACGGATGAATAAAATTTAGTGAGCAAATGAGTTAGTAAGCAAAGAATCTTGGCTTTTATCCAATTAGGCCTTAATACCTGAGCTTGTGCAATTACTAACAAACTTTCTGTCTCCCTCTTCAACTTTCCTTTGTGTAACCATGACCATGTCTCACAACTACTAGTTGCTGCAACTATTTTTGAGAATCTACCATGCAACGCCTTTTCCTGTCAGTCAGATAATTTCTGTTCTTTCTTTTGGTTTTTATCCAATTTTTTTAACTCCGCTGACGCTTGGTCCCAAGTCCAGGGAGAGAAAGGAAGAGAGTTGGGCATAGGGCTAGCACCCCTATCCCATAAAACCGCAACATGCAAAAAAAAAACAGACAGCAACAAATCTACTGACAATCGGTACACGGCAGACAGTTCGACTCAAGTTGTGACGATGGTGGGTGAAAGCCGAAAGGAAGCCCAATGTCTGATGAAGAACTCAATACTGAATGCCAGCAAGGTGACAAAAATTGGAACCTAGAACGTGAGAACAGTGTTCCAAACGGGCAAAATTTTAAAGATACCAGCTAGTGATATTGGCTTTGTCAGAGGTGCGATGGACTGGCAGTGGCAAGATCAGTAGTGGTGAAATAACCTTACTGTACTCAGGACCAGAAGATGCGCACCAGAGAGGAGTTGGACTGATGCTCTGTAAAGAAGCAGCAAGATCATTGATTGGGTGGAATGCGGTCAGTGAGAGAATAATAACAGCAAGGCTGCAGTCAAGACATGCAAAAGCAACCATCGTGTCAGTATATGCACCATCAGCAGTGTCAAGGTGTGCTCAACAACATCCCTAACCATGACATTGTACTGTTTGTTGGTAATATGAATGCGCAGATTGGCAACAACAGGGCAGGATTAGAACATGTCATCGGGCCACATGGTTCAGCAACAGAAACCAGTGACAATGGAGAGCGTCTTCTGCTATTCGGTAAGATCAATGGATTGTGCATTGGCAACACCTACTGTGCACATAAAAAAAAATCCATAAGAAGACCTGGAGATCACCAGATGACAAGATAGAGAATGAAATTGACTACATCGGCATCAGCAAGAAGTGGAGATCGGCACTGACTGATGTCAGAGTGTGCAGAGGCGCAGACATTGGCTCTGATCGTCATTTAGTTCAAGGAAAAGTTCAACTGAGGCTGAAAAAGATGCAAAAGCCAAAACCTATCAGACCTTTTGCAGTGGAAAAGTTGAAAGATCAACAGAAATCACAACAGTTCAGGCTTGCACTTGAAAACAAGTTTGAACCACTGCTGCAAGCAACTGATATTGAAGAACAATGGGCAATATTCAGGGAGGCAGTAGCAAAAGTTGCAGATCAGCTGGGCAGAAGAAGGGGAAAAGAAAAGCAATTTGGATACAGGAAAGAACCTGGGACCTGATAGATGAGAGAAGAAAGATCAAGCAGGCAAGAGCGCAAGCAAAAACACTGGATGCTAATACAAGACTCAATTAGCAATACCAGTTGGCAGATAGAGCAGTGAAGAGAAGCTGCAGAAAGGACAAGAATGCATGTTTGAGCAGAAGAGTGAGGAAGCACAGAGGGTTCTGGTGTCAAAATGACACTAGGACCCTCTACAAAATTGTCAAAGATTTGACTGGAGCTGGAGGGCCATCAGTAGTACCAGTAAAAGACAAAAACGGCACTGTACTCACAGCAACAAAGATCACGGTGGGTGGAGCATTTCCAGACAGTACTAAACCAGTCAAATCCAACACTCTTTAATTTTGATAATGAAACTGGAGAGCAGCAGCTAGATGTAAGAGTGGATAACATCAGTGAAGATGAAGTTGAAAGAACTATCAAGAAACTGAAGAACAACAAAGCAGCAGGTGCAGACAATATAACAGCTGAATTCCTGAAACATGGAAGTTACTGCACTGTGAAGGCAATGACAAGGCTTCTGAATTGTTGCTGGCAACAAGTTCCTGAAGTCTGGAGGAATGGAGTTATTGTGAAATTGCCTAAAAAGGGGAATTTGACAGACTGTAATAATTGGAGAGGTGTAACGCTGCTTTCAGTACCTGGGAAAGTGCTGAGTATTGTGCTGCTGGAAGGCTGAGAGATGCTGCTGATGCAAGACTACGAGAGCAACAAGCTGGCTTTAGAAAACGAAGATCATGCTGTGAACAGATTATTACCATCAGAAACATCATTGAACAGTGTGTAGAATTTCAGAGGCCACTTCAAATCAACTTTATTGATTTCAAGAAGGCATTCGATTCTGTACACAGAAAATCGCTGTGGAAAATTGCCTCGCTGTATGGCGTTCCGCAGAAATTCATAGCAATCATTCAGAACATCTACAAGAACAGCAGTTGCTGCATAAAAATGCAAGAGGAAAATACAGAGCATTTTGCTATCAAAACAGGGGTGAGACAAGGTTGCATTATGTCACCACTCCTCTTCCTGCTGGCAGTTGATTTCATCATGAACAAGGCAATAGACGGAAAAGATCTGGGTATTCAATGGCAACAACAGCAGCAACATCAAAACCAACAACAACAACAACAGTTGGCTGACCTTGACTTTGCTGATGACATTGCACTTCTGGAAGAATCCAGAGAAGGATTGCAGCAACTGACAACAAATCTTGTTGAAACAGCTGGTACAATTAGTCTCAGAATCAGTCAGAAAAAGACCAAGGTTATGCAAGTATGGGTAGAGGACAAACAGAGCGATGTAAAAATAACAGTTGGAAATCAGCCAGTTGAAGATGTTACCAGCTTCTCATAACTGGGCAGCGTACTAGCGAGTGATGGAGGGGCAGATAGTGATGTGAAAGTGAGAGTTGGCAAAGTTGCAGCAGTTTTTGAAAGATGGGGAAAATCTGGGCAAGTAAAAGCATTGATTTGAAAATAAAACTGCGTCTATATAGCACCATCGTGTTACCAACAACACTGCATGCCAGTGAAACTTGGAAAGTAACATCAACAATATCCAAGAAACTGGATGTGTTCCATCAGAGGTGCTCGCAGAAAATATTGAAGATCTCCTATCGCGACCACATCACAAATACTGCAGTCCTCCAGTGAGCACAGTCAAGGAGGTTGCAAGTCATCATGGCAGAGAGAAGAATGAGACTAGCCGGGCACATTTTCTGCATGCCAGACCAACAGCACGCCAAAACAGCATTTAGATGGGAACCACCTGGCGGAAAGAGAAAGAGAGGAAGATCGAAATCAACATGGCGCAGATCATTCAAAGCAGACATAGCTGTAATAAACAGAAAATGGGAAAACATCAAGAGAGAAGCTGCCGGTAGAGATCAGTGGAGATTGTTGTCTGCCCAATGCGCCACCAGACGCGGGATGGACTAAGGGCTAAGGACTTCTGGTTTTTTAACTTCGTTTGAGTTTTTCGTTTCCCTATGTCCTGTTGTGATTCTAGCAGCTTTTAATAAACTTTATTCACCATTACCTACATAGGAGTCTATATCTACTCTAGCTAACTCAAAGCAGTCTTCTACTGATATTAATGCTCTTCTGCCTTCCTTTCTAGGTAAATATAATCTTGCTTCTCCTGCCCTTGGGTGGAACCCTCCATTCATATTGAATTCCTTCCTAGTTCTTCTGTCTAGCTTTGCTAATTCAGTTTTTGTCCAATCTACAAAAGCTGCTTCTGATACTGCCCAAATATTTACAGCCTTCACTAGATTGGGACCATTTAGATTTGACTTCATTAGCTTTCTCACCCTCCTGATGTACTCCTCAATTTTCGTTTTCATTTCTGTAGTTAGTACCCTGTCAAATTCTAATACTCCTAGATAAATTATAACTCTCTCTCCCTTTCAATGATTTTAATGTCTGGCCACCTGGTAACTGAATGCCTTTTCTGTTGACTACCTGTCCCCTTCTCATGACTAATATTGCACTTATCTATGCCAAATTCCATGCTTTGCATTCTTACTAAAAAGCTTCAAATCATCCATATAGAGCAAATGATTAATTTTCCCCTATTTTTGAACTGATAGCCCGCTTTTTCCTTCATTTATATTAAACGGGGGGGGGGGGGTCGAACATAAGACAAATATTAAAGAGGAAAACGACTCCCTCTGGAAAATTCCTCTTTTGATATTAACTTTCCCTAACAGTGTGTCACCTGAGTATAGATCTACTTTCCATTTCTTCATGCTACAGCTAATTATGTTGCCTGCAATACTGAATATACTCAAACTTTCAGTTATCCATAAATGTGGGATCATGTCATAGGCCTTCCTATAATCTATCCATGCTATTGTTAGATTTTTCTTTCTAGCTTTTACTTCATTTAGAACTGCTTTGTCTATGTATAATAGATCATGTTTTCCTCTAGCATACGTCCTGCAATTTTTCGGTTTTTCTAGCAGTAAATTCTAGTTGTCAAGGTGCTCGTAAATGCTTTCTGAAAGCATTCCTGTTAACAGCTTCCGCACTAATGGTAAGCAAGTGATTGGCATATACATCTCTTACAAACTGACCGTACATTTTCTTTTCTTTCCATGCATTTTCTTTTTTTTATTTTGGTTCATCTCTTCTTTAAATTTATCTTTAGTTACACAATTTTCAGTATTGATGACGCCGGCCTTCTTCGTGTATTTCAACAGTGGCTACACGGCATTTTTTATACACCACCCTAGACTGTTTTCCTCTGCTTCGATACAGTCCTGGAAACTGATTAAACCTCTCCCACCCTTTTGTCAGGACAAGTACAAACTATCGGTGTCACTCTTAGGGTGGAAGGCTCCATGTACTGTTAACATTTGTCTGGTCTTGGTATTCATTTGCTTCATTTCTCTCGTTTGCCATTCCTGCTCCATACCGAAGTGATGCTACCGCTCACGTATTAACTTCTTCGATTTTATTTCATCCAGTCAATTTTGAGCGCAACATCAACCTTAACCTACGGAAATATTCTATCTTTCATTCCCTTCTCCATTATCTTGTTGAACTCTAGTACACTAAGGTATTTGTATCCTTCTGTTTCAATTTGTTTAATCAAGTGTCTATTCGGTAATTCTATTCCTGCTAGGAACAGTACCTTGTCTCTTTTTTTGTAGATTATTCCGCACTTGAGTCCAAATTTCATTCTAGTATCGTTACTAGAAAAGTGGACCGTGTTTACCAAGGAACTCACATGAGTCTCATCTTTGCCATACAGTTTCAAATCATCCATGAAGAGGACGTGGCTGATGGTTTAGGATTTTTCCTTTAGTTGGTACCCCAGGTTCATTTTCCTAAGTACCAAGGTTAGGGTTATCATGCAGAGAACAAAAAGCAACGGAGATAGGTTATGTCCCTGGAAAATCCCTCTTCTGATACCCAGGGTACTCAAGCTTCTTCCGTAAGATGTCAGTTCAGTTTTCCATCCCACCATACTTCTCTTCAAGAAACACGTTACATTCCTCGCAATTCCAAACACCTCTAAGCACTTAATGATCCAATTATTATTATTATTATTATTATTATTATTATTATTATTATTATTATTATTATTATTATTATTATTGCGTGTGTGTGTGTGAGTGTGTGCGTGTGTGCCTGCTTAATGGTCTTTCTCCGTCATACTCTTTCGCAATCTATATGTACTCAAATGTGAAAGTGTCCTACAGTTTCACTCTGTCTAAATACGAAATTCTGTAGTTTTCTCTTTGCCTGCCTCCCACTGATCATCGAAGGTGCTAGAAAATGAGGTAAATATACTCATGTGTGAAAGACTGCTCCTTATTAGTTAATAATTAAGGGGAAAACTATGTATGATCACAGAAATCAACCAAATCATATCACTACCATTTTAGCAGAATATATGAATACTTGTATTATTGTATAATTTACTTTCTGGCTGCAATTTCAAACATAGCATATATTATGCTGCCTTTACATATACATAGATTAAACTGCATTTACACGCACCGGTAAAAGGATATGTGTATGTTTGTGTGTGTACGT
Organism: Octopus bimaculoides; assembly: GCF_046866305.1. Taxonomy (NCBI): domain Eukaryota; kingdom Metazoa; phylum Mollusca; class Cephalopoda; order Octopoda; family Octopodidae; genus Octopus; species Octopus bimaculoides. The sequence goes on along the minus strand of NC_142928.1, from coordinate 115,693,102 downwards.
GAGTGAGTGTTTGTGTGAGCTCATGATTTTATGTATGTATGTGTGTTTGTGCGCGCGCACACGTGTGTGCTAGGACAAAAGACGTATATATGTTCATTTATGTATACATGAATTACATATTGTAACTTGATTTTTCCTCCTCCTTTGCCACATTGACCATAATAGACCTTTCCGAGTGCACATATGCAAAGTTATTTAGAGATAAATATATACGTATTTATATATATGAGTGTGTGCGCACACACACACACAAACGCATATGCACACATACACACACACAAACGCATATATATATATATATATATATATATGTGTGTGTGTGTGTGTGTGTGTGTGTGTGTGTGTGTGTGTTGTTTGTTGGCACTCTGTCGCTTACGACGTCGAGGGTTCCAGTTGATCCGATCAACAGAACAGCCTGCTCGTGAAATTAACGTGCAAGTAACTGAGCACTCCACCGACACGTGTACCCTTAACGTAGTTCTCGGGGATATTCAGCGTGACACAGTGTGACAAGGCTGGCCCTTTGAATTACAGGCACAACAGAAACAGGAAGTAAGAGTGAGAGGAAGTTGTGGTGAAAGAGTACAGCAGGGTTCGCCACCATTCCCTGCCGGAGCCTCGTGGAGCTTTAGGTGTTTTCGCTCAATAAACACTCACAACGCCCGGTCTGGGAATGGAAACCGCGATCCTATGACCGCGAGTCCGCTGCCCTAACCACTGGGCCCCCAATATATATATATATATATATATATATATATATATATATATATATATATATATATATATATATATATATATATATATATATATATATATATATATATATATATATATATATATATATATATATATATATATATATATATATATATATATATATATATATATATATATATATATATATATATATATATATATATATATATATATATATATATATATATATATATATATATATATATATATATATATATATATATATATATATAGAGAGAGAGAGAGAGAGAGAGAGAGAGAGGAGACCACTAGGTGAACTGTTAATATGCTAAAAGAAGATCACATGTAATGTGTCTACTAAGACCGAATTGTTCTCAAAGGAAATTTAACGAAGTAACAAAAACGTACACGCGCAAAACAAGTGAAAATTCCATAAATATATACAAAGTTATCCGCAAACTAGTTTCGAAATTAACACTTTCTTACCGACTGCCAAATAAATACAATTCTCAGAATCGTATACTAGTTCCCTGGTTCCCTGGTATTAAATTGATATTAATATCCAATTTTTTACCCTACTGTTTTAATTTAATTAACCATAACCACCTTCTCAAAGTTGGTATATTCGATGCAGAAACCATTTTCTGCAGAGATATTTCCGGATTTAGCGCGCCAAAACGAAGATTTTTGAATCTTACCTTAAATATAATTAACAGAACCATGTGCACGTGCCTTATTCGTGGGGAACAACTAGTATACGATTCTGAGAATTATATTTATTTGGCAGTCTGTACTGATGAGAAACAGATATTTTTGGTAAGAAAGTGTTAATTTCGAAATTAGTTTGCGGATATTTATGTAATTTTCACTTGTCTTGCCCGGATACGATTTTGTTACCTCGCTAAATTTCCTTTGAGAACAATTCGGTCTTAGTAGACACATTACATGTGATCTTCTAGCACGTTAACAGTCCTCCTAGTGGTTCCTTTATATATACATATACAAGAATCCTTTGAGATCTGAAATATGTTTTTTCTGAATCTCCTTGATTTTTTTAATGTGCTTGTTCCCTGGTATTAAATTGATATTAATTAATATCCAATTTTTTACCCTACTGTTTTAATTTTATATATATATATATATATATATATATATATATATATGAGAGTATTGTAGTTCGCTTGTTCCATTGTGTATTGTTTGTAAAATATAATGTCTTGAATGGCACAACAATGCACTACAATAACAACAAAGGACTATAATAACTGTTATAATTTAATAATCCATAGTCTGATATAATATTTTGAAATACAAAAATTCCTTCATCAGATATCCCTACGAATTGATCGAGTCACTGCTATAATCGGTTTTCCAACGGGTTTTTTTTCCCCGGAAGCGTCTCTGCAGTGGTCTCACGAAGCGTCTTCTGGAATTCCTCGTGAGAAGTGCGTGAGGACGGACATGTCTCAAAGCTCATGTGTGCTGGCACATCCGTAGCGCTGTTTCTAATTTATGTATTATATGTGCAGCTTCCTTTTTCTTTCTTTCTTTTTTTTAAAAATAATACACGAGCATATTATCAGAAATGAATCTACATGCATCTAGATGTAGCTAAATAATATATTGACTGCCAACCTCCAGCCTGTTGTTAATTTGGGGCCCTAAGTCTTTCTATAAGGATAACTTCCTTAATTCTTAGATTATCCAAATTTCTTTCATTGGCTTCAATTTTTGACTGTTATGCGTTTGTCGGTGTTCTAGCATCTGTCTAGACGTTTTCTGAAGGAGGAGGTTCTCGTGTTCAGATGTTGTTTGATGCGAATAGGTAACGGTCTTGGTGTGCCACCCACGTACAGCTTGTTGCATTTGTTACACAACATTTACCCCTTGGCATAAATCTGTGTCACAGATGGAGCAGTTTGCTAGTGTGCATTGATTGCCGTCCCTTGCTCGTTTCTTTGCGAGGTGTCTTCTCAGAGAGGGACCGGAGAGAGCTAGCTGTATGTCTAGTCCTTCTCTTCTTATTGCTCTTCAGATGGCTGTAGTTATCCTCTCGTTAAAATGGGGTATTTTAAGGAAGCATGTGTTGCTGGGATTTCTGTGTGTCGGCGTGTTTGTCGTCTTGGATACTTAAGCCGATTTACAATGGATATAGGGTACCCGTTGGTTTTCAGTATCTTTAGGAAGCGTGTAGTGTGGGTCACCTTGTTCTCTGTCCTGCTGCACTTGCTCTGGATGCGTGCAAGTTCATTTCTGGCGTATTCTATTTTGACACCGAGTGGAAGGTCTGAACTGTACAAGGGCTGAACTGAACAAACATATCTCTACTGGCTGCAGAACTCGGTATGGATCTCTCCTTCTTCTGTTACTTTCGATTGGAAGTCAAGTTGCGATAGTAATCCAGTGTTGTCGGGATGTTCTGTAGTGAACCGTATGTTCATGTCCTTGTTGAACGTCGTGAATATTCTGTCAGCCTCTGTACGGGAGGATGTGAGTATGAGGATGTCATCTATGTACCTGGTGAAGAAGGCGCACGAGCGGCTGAAGTTGAGTGCTTGACGTTCCAGATGGTTCATATAGGTGATGGCTAGTAGGCCCGAGAGACTAGATCCCGTGAGGAGACCTATTGTCTGTTTGTATATGTGATCATGGAAAGAGAAGTAGGTGTTGTCCACGATGATGGGCAATAGTTGATGTATATCAGCTACAGCAAGTCCGAAGCAGTGGATGTCGGACGCTACTATGCAATCAGTCAATAGGTTGACTGCCGAGTGTGCTGGTACCGTTGTGTACATTGAGACAACGTCAAGACTAAAGGCATATCTGTTTTGCTTGAGTTGGTCTGGGCGTATTTGGCGCAGTCTTTAGATGACTTCGTCGGAGTTCTTGACGTGCCCAGGAAAGTTGGAGAGTATGGGTTTCAGGATGTGTGAAAGTAGCCAGGATATTTTATATAGAGGTCCTTCCATGCTGGAGACGATGGGTCTAATCTGGATCGTATTGCTATCCTTTCGTGTTTTAATGGGGTGATAGAATCTGGGTAATCTACTGTTCCTTGTGATGAAGTTGCTCTTGTATTTGCTATGTAGTTGTCTCAGTCTATAAATGTCAGTCTATGCAGTGTTAATTCGGTCCTCAATCCTGGTCGCAGTTGTATCTGTCGCTTCAGAATATAGTCTGTCATTGCGTAAATGTTCTAGTGCCAATCTATCATATATTTCAGAAAAAAGTCACGCAGATTTCTTTCCCTTTATCTGATGGTAAGTAGATAAGGCTTTTGCTTCTTAGTTTTGTTAATGTATTATGTTGCGCCTTGGTTAAGTTTGGTATTATTTGGAGATAAACTGTCAAGTTTGGAGATAGACTGTTTCAGTTTGGATAGTTTGTGGTTCAGTTCTTGGTTGGTTAGGGGTGGGTGAAGTGGTTGGTCTAGTTGGTATGTGGGAAATTTGCTGATTGTGTTGTTGTTCTTCTTTATCACCGAGAACCATTTGAGTTGGTAGGCTGTTCGACAAAAGTTGGCTTCCAAGTCGAATAAGATTTTTTCGTTCGGCTGTAGGCTCAAGATAAATTTAGAATATGCGGGGTTTTATTCACTTGTGATCTAAACGAATGGGTACGCTGAGCAAGTGCTATAGTTGGTCGACTGTTAGGTTCCAAGATCACAACTAAGGTTGGATCTATGGATCCATATTAGTGTTTCGTTATAGCGGGTATATATTATATCAGAAGAAAACTCAAAACCAAGGCTGAATGAGGGTCTCAAACCATTTATAATAATCTAATTAGGGTCAGGTGAATTTAAAGTCTTACAGCCGTTTCTGAGAGAGACCAAGTGACAGGTTAGCATGTCAACACACGGAGCACGCTGTTATCAGAGAATATTTTAGGCAGGGAAAATTTACAGTTTACAAGCAATAAAATTCGCAGTTTATAAGGAATGAAATAGAAGAGCAAAGACTAAAGTCAGTTAGAAGAATAGAGGCAGGAGAATAATGTTCACAACTCATCTTTTTCCAGAGGATATGGATGTTGGTCGGTACTTCCATGACGGTGCAGGCACTTAATTCAAATCTCACGTAAATCCATGCGGTATTCTGGCAGTATTTTGAGTGATTTATTCATATTGCGAATGTGTACATAGAGCGAGAAAGTAAGATAGACATAAATGGGGTTTGTGAGTGGCTATACATGGAAAAGAGAAGAGAAAGAGAGAGAGAGAGAGAGAGAGAGAGAGGAGAGAGAGAGAGGGGAGAGAGAGAGGAGAGAGAGAGAGAGAGGAGAAAGGAATAAAAATAAGATAGGGGTAAAAGGGTAAAATATTACTACTACTACTACTACTACCACTACTACTACTACTACTACTACTAATAATAATAATAATAATAATAAGAAGAAGAAGAAGAAGAAGAAGAAGAAGAAGAAGAAATAATAATAATAAGAAGAAGAAATAATAATAAGAAGAAGAAATAATAAGAAGAAATAAAATAAAAGAAAAGGTAATGATAGAGATATGTCAGGATTGCATCGGGGTGAGAGGTCAAACGTTAAAGTTCCAGTAAAATAGGGGTTGCGAAAGACAATATTATAGTGGTTAGTAGAGATATTCAGAATTATATTTCAAGCTTAGTAGCAATTAAATGATATAGGCTAAAGGATTAAGAATTGAATTTAAAATTTAAAGTTAAAACTTAAGATCTACGCTTAAAATTACAGACTAAGAAAAATAAAACCTAAAAACTACAACCCCCCCCCCCCATTGAAATGAAACTAGCTAGCTTCTAAGATACTTATGTTTATAGAGAGGTAGAAGAAAAGAACACCTAGCTGTCTTCTAAGATGCTTATGTTGAAAGAGTGGTAGAGGAAAAAGGAGAAATGGTGCGAACACATACACACACATGCATATATATACATACATATACACGATGGCCGTTCACTCGTGATCGAGGAAGACCATTGTTGACCATCAGGAACATTGTGCGCTCTAGGACTAACTTATATTTTGCATTTGCGGGTCCGTTGGTAGCTAATGAGCCCTGCTCTTGATAGACAAGAATACACAACTGCAAATATTGCTAACCAAGCTTTCCCCATTCACTACAGCAGTGCGCTTTCGAGCAGCACGCTTAAGTTCTTCATGCAGAATACGTGTTCTCTCATAAGTGTCGACCTCCTCCATAACCCGCTTCCCCATCTGTGGCGATGACAGGCATTGGTCTCCCAGTCAGTCTCATGCATATCACAGGCCTTTAATGAAGACTTGACACAGTCCTTAAATCGCAGTCTTCGTTTCTGCCGGGATCTCTTTCCATTCACAAGTTCTCCATATAGCATCTGCGTTAGAATCCTGCTATCCTTCATTCTTATCAGGTGTCCAGTCCAACGTAACTGGTGCTTGTGCACCATCGCCTCAATACTCAAGATATCAGCTGTCCTCAGGACCTGTGTGTCTGGAGTTTTTAAGTTCCAGCCAACATTCAGAATATACCTGAGACATCTCTAATGAAAGCTTTCAAGGACCCTTACATGACATTTGTGAAGGGTCCATGTCTCACATGAGTAAAGGAGCGATATCAGTATACATGCACGGTACACAGCAATTTTTGTTTGCTTTGTGATGCCAAGCAGGGACCAGACACGAAACTGTAGAGACCGGAAGGAATCAGTTGCTCTCTGCAGCCTCAAAGATATTTCATCATCCAGGAAGCAAGTACGGTTGAGTGCGCTGCCCAGGTAGACAAACTTTCAGAATTGTTCCTTCAACGAAGACGGCCGGCTAACCACATATGGATTTCCTGGTGCAAGCTGGAACATTACAACACTCTTGTCCACGCTAAAGCGGAGTCCAAATGCCTTGCAAGAAGCAGAAATATGATTCATAAATATTTGCATGTCATCCACTGTATGATTTATTAAGTTACAGTCAGCTGCATAAAGGAGGTCACGAATAAGAGATTGGAAAACATTTGAATTAGCAGAAAATCGGCGCAGATTAAACACACATATTTAATACTTTGTTATAGAGTTGCAATGTTTTAGATTACAATGAGTTGTAGGGCACGATCCACCTGTGGTCGATTTCCATCACTCGACCATTAACTTTGAGCTTGGTAGTGCTTAGAGTGATCAAAGGAAAACGATTGGGTTATTTTCCTTGGCTGTTAAAGGAAAATATATTGGCTATATATATGGACACCTTCTAGGGGCCCTAACTACCTAATTATAGATTTTTATTAAACTTCAATGAGCCTAGTAACAAACTGGATGTTACTTTAACATGTCTGCAAAGTTTCACGGAATTCGTTAACGGGTGTAGACGGCAACTTAACACAAACAGACATCCAAACAGACAACTTGCGTTTATATATATATATATATATATATATATATATATATATATATATATATATATATATATATATATATATATATATATATATATATATATACATATATATATATATATATATATATATATATATATATATATATATATATATATATATATATATATATATATATATATATATATATATATATATATAAGTTCAAAAAAACAATAACAAAAAAACAACAAAGTGAGGACGTGATACGGATAGTGTTATTGGACGCTCAGGAAAGGAAAGATATATATATATATATATATATATATATATATATCTATATATATATATATATATATATATATAAATATATATATATGTAATATATAACAATTAGTTGATTGTCATAATAAAATTCAGAGTTTCGAACGCCCCAGTATTTCACCAGTTATTAAGACAAACATAAACGCTATGAAAAAAACCGTTAAGTAAAGGGAAATTACTCCAAGATAGCGGTTTTAGCCAGGAAATAACCTATACACCTGTTATTAGTCCAGAAATAACGAAAGGGAAATATAGGAATAGGAAAATTATCTGAAGTGACCTTTAATATAGGTAGATATTTCTTATCACTTATAGATAGGCATTTTCCAATCAATCATAATTTTGGGAAGCTATTTAATAGGCATAACCTAAAAATTAGTTTTAGTTCTACTACTAACTTTAAAAATATAATTGCACACAACACGCAAAACAACAAAATGAAGCCGGCTGTTCCTGCAGTGTTAAAAAATTGTGTCCGCTAAATGGAGCTTGTATGACCGAAGCCATCATTTATGAAGCCACCGTACACTCTACAACCACTAAGGACATAGTTTCGTCAAAGAAATATGTGGGTCTCAGAGAGGGAAATTTCAAGACCAGGTTCAACAATGACACCTTAAGCTTCAGACACTGGGATAAAAGGAAAACAACCAAATTATCCAGTTGTATATGGTCCTTAAAAGAAAAAGGTGTCAGCAATAAGATTCACTGGAAGATCTTGGCCAAGTGTAAGCCTTACACCAACGGCAGTGAAAAGTGCAGTCTTTGTGATATGGAAAGATGGCTCATCTGGAAAAGTTCTTTAGACCCCGTTACTTGTCTAAATTCAAGAACTGAGCATTTTCCCATATGTCCACATATGGGAAAATATTGCTTCGTTTTTGGACCCCGCCCCAGATCACAGATAGAACCCTGCTTTTTATATTATGTCCACTTACAAGCCTTTCATATATCTTAACATTTCTTATATATGTCTTTTATATATTTCATTGCTTTATATATTTTTTCTGTATATGATTGTTCATCCTTTATAATTGTGTAACTATATACGCGTGTAGTATATATCTAATGGTGTATGTGCGTGCATATATACATGCGTACGAATGATATATATATATATATATATATATATATATATATATATATATATATATATATATATATATATATATATATATATATATATATATATATATATATATATATATATATATATATATATATACGAGTGTAAAACTCAACCTGTTGTACTTGTCTCCTTCCTTCATACATATATGTATATACGTTTATATATCTGCAGGTTTAGTTGTGTTTGACAGACAGGAGGGTGTATTTGTGTACATATATAACTCATATTTGTATATCCGTCTATCCTCGTGTGTATGTGCATGTGAATACAGACTACGTTTCGTATATCCGCGTATGTATGTGCATATGCATATAGAGATGCGAGTATGAACATAATTTTGCGTGCGTGAGTATATATACGTGTGTATGTGTGTGCATGCGTGTGTTGTATATATGTATGTTTACATATTTATCGACATATATATATATGTGTGTGTGTGTTTGTATGTATATGTACATGCGTGTGTGAGTATATATATATATATATATATATATATATATATATATATATATATATTAGAAATAAGACATTTCTAAATCTCTCATGCACAGACATGTGTGTGTGCGTACGTGTATGTATATGTGTACATGTGTGTAAGAAAATGGTTAAGCAATAGTTATTCTAGATAAGATATGAAATAGAGAGTGAAGTAGATGAATGAAAATAGTGACGTGAGATATGCAGGGATATTGCATCTGCAGTTCCATTATTTAGGCAGAATGGTATACATATAAGATTCTTGTACCTTGTGAGTAGGTTCCAATATTATTTAAAATTGGTCATTCGAAGCATAGAGTAAATATATATATATATATATACATACATACACACACATATATGTGTGTGTGTGTATGTATATTTACACACAAATATATATATATTTGCATGCATGCATGCATGTATGTATGTATGCATTTATGTATGTATGTATGTATGTATGTATGTATCTATGTATGTATAACATAACAGATAAAACCGATTATTACCATTTCATTTCTGGAAGTTATTTTCATCTTAATTTGCTGTGAACTCTCATAAGTCCACCTTTTCTGCTTTTCTGCTCCCCGACTCTTTCATCATCAAGGGTTAATTTGCTGGTCAGGAACCGACGTCAGTCAAAGTGTCAATAATAATATTAATTTCATAGTTTCACCATCTCAATTACATCCACCCACATCTCTCACGCATATATGACGCTTTTGTTTTATTACTTAAAACAGTTTTCACTTGGATTTCTATTTGTAGTCGTTGCTGCATACGTTTTCTTCAGTTAGTATCTCACCCGATCACACACGACGACTTATATTTCAATCTATCTATCTCCCTTCTCTCTCTCTCTCTCTCTCTCTCTCTCTCTCTCTCTCTCTCTCTCTCTCTCTCTCTCTCACTCTCTCTCCCTCTCTCTCCCTCTCTCTCTCTCTCACTGTCTGCTAATTCTTTCATGTATGACCTACATATATGCGCATTGTAACTCTTATTAAATTAATTGAAATTGCTTGCCTAACTACAACAGATATCCCAGCACTCACTTTGCAGTTAAGTTATCGTATAACAGGGGACCAGGAGAAGTTTTTCCCCAGTCATAATGCCATATGAAAGCAGAATGGAGAAAGTTCACATCTACAAGACTGAAAAATATAACAGTTGAACATTCGGACAGAGAGAATCTGGCTTGCAAATGAAAGTCTTCGTTAGGTAGGTGGGACGGGGTTTGATCTTAGAAACCGGCTCTCATTTTCTGAAAGAGAGAGAGACAAAACTTTTAATATAATGGTAGAAGCATCTGGGAAGAATTCCAATTCTGGTCAAGAAGGAATGCCTTCACGGAGGACAGAAGCACTTGCATGGCGCTAGGTGGGTGGTTCTCAAGAACTGCTGCTCAGGTTTTCCTAATGTTTCTTACTACCCACCGAATCTACCTACCAATCTCGCTACCTAGTTACCTACCTTCCTAGAATCTACGTACCTGTAGATATAATTAAACTATGTTTTTAAATAAAATGGCATTGTATGTTGTATTATTCAGACTTTATAGAACGTCATTGAAAAACGCCTAAAAATGGTTCCGGGACTGAACCCGGAACCATATGGCCCGTTATGCAAAAACTTTTCTACTGTAGCCTCTGGCCGGCCGGCCAAAGCCTTGTGAGTGTATTTGGTAGACGGAAACTGAAAGAAGCCCATACATATATGTGTGTATATATATATTATTAATAGTATTTTATAAGCTTAAAGCTTATAAGCGATCGTAAGGACTAAAGAAGGTAGTCTAATAATGGGGCATATAAGCCCAAGACGGAAAAAAGTAGGTTAAATTAAGTTTCACAGTATAATATATATATATATATATATATATATATATATATATATATATATATATATATATATATATATGTATGTATATATATATACTGATATATACTGATATATATACTGTATATATATATACTGATATATATATATATATATATATGTGTGTGTGTGTGTGTGTGTGTGTGTATGTATTTATTTGTATGAGTGTCTGTGTTTGTTCCCCTGCCATCGATGGACAACCGATGTTGGTGTGCTTACGTCCTCGTAACTTAGCGTTTCGGCAAAAGCGACCAATAGAATAAGTACTAGGCCTACAAAGAATAAGTCCTCGGGCCAATGTGTTCGTCTAAAGGCGGTGCGCCAGTATGGCCGCAGTCAAATGACTGAAACAAGTAAAAGAATATATATATATATATATATATATATATATATATATATATATATATATATATATATATATATATATATATATATATTTATATATAAGCAATAATAAATCTCTGAACGAGATATAAACAGTAGCTGCGCGACAACGTGAAGTGTATTTGCCACTTAAATGCGGCTAACCACTAAGGGTGAATGCTACTGGAAAAAGGATATATATGTATTTGCATCGGGACTCCTTCGCATCGAAGACCGGTGATTGTCATGCGCTGACGAAGGGTAAATACCCAGAAACTCGGGTCCGCGCGTATCACGTCAGGTCTACGATGGGAAGGATGATTTCTCTTTGCAAATACTGATAGGGTACAGAAAGTGTGTCAATAGCCAGCTGGAGAAGGTGTTCTCCCAGGGCTACAAGCTATAGTAGCATTCACCCTTAGTGGTTAGCCGCATTTAAGTGGCAAATATACTTCACGTTATATATATATATAACAAAATACGATTAATAAAGGATTAATAATCCATCGAAATAGTTCTTCAACCCTCAGGAGATAAAAATACACCAGGCTAAGAAAAATGTCTTGTGATCAGTATTGTACTCCAGCTAATCCGAAAGTCCATCATCATTGAAATTTGTAAATCCCGATCGACTAATAAGATTAAACCAAGACACCCAAATGAATATCTGAAACAGACGTAAGCCCATAATGCACGAGTAAATGCATATAACCCATTATTTCTGTCTATTACGTTACACCATGAACACACCCAAATATCTATTATATTAAACCATGGGCATATCTGAAACACACCCAAATATCTATTATATTAAACCATGGTCATATCTGAAACAGCCGTAAACCTATAATGAATGAATAAATGTATATAACCCATTATTTCAGTGTATTATATATAGATATATATAATAATGATAAAACTCATTTTAATTTTAATGATTTTATCCTTTATGTTTAAATGTATCCCATTCATTTCGGGACAGTCTATTTACTATTCTGACAAAATACACACGTGTTGAGGTGTACTAGGAAATTCGATGTGTATATATTTGTGAATATTTGTTTGTACTCGCATTTTTGCGTGTGTTTTTCTGTGGTTATATGTAAATATTTTCATTTATTTCGTTTACTATGTTTTGCTAATGAAGGAAAAGTTATTAAACTAATCCAGAAACTGGTCAATCCAAAACTATCTGAATTATTTTATGAATGTTTAATCAGTTCACTTTCCCGCTTTCAACCTACGTTTAATGTGAAGTGCAGATTTGCAGTGGCTGGACGTATTTGGTGTCTATTTTTAGATTATTGGCATTTTTGCTTCTGTGCCCTTAAGTATAATTGTACGCTATACAATTATCTCTCTATATTCAACTTCAACATGGCTGTCCGTGCGAACAGGCTTTATTGCAACCTTTTAACCCCAGCAGGATATCTCCTCTCGCTGGTTAACGATGCACAACTGTATCCAAGATATCGTGAGCAGAGGAGCAAAACCCTACCACCTTCTAGCGACGTGACCAGTAAGCCAGTCTGGTTTCGGGCCCTCTTCAGTACTGGACACCACATCTACTACAGATGGCAGTAGCTCCCTTCTTCTCGCAATATATAAAATTTGAAGCAACGTACAGTCGCTGATGTTGCAACAAGCAAATATACATACGTATATATATACATATATATATATATATATATATATATATATATATATATATATATATATGTATGTATGTATGTGTATATATATATATATGTATGTATATGTGTATATATATATATATATATATGTATATATATATATATATATATATATATATATATATATATATATATATATATATATATATATATATGTATATATATATATATATATATATATATATACACACATATATATATATATACATATATATATGTATATATAATTATATACATACATACATATATATATATATATATATATATATATATATATATATATATATATATATATCTATATATATCTATATATATATATATATATATATTTATACATACATAAATACATACATACATGTGCGTGTATACATTAGTTATGATTTTTATAAAGTAATTGTTAACGATAACTTCGAAGTTCCGGCTTAATCCCTTCCGTTCGACTGTAAAGTACTTTTGCTTTTTCCTGCATTGTATGTATATATATATAAAGTATGTATGTATGTCTATATGTGTGCATGTATATGCATATTTATATGCATATATATATGTGTGTGTGTGTATATATATATATATATACAGTTACGGTATATTCCGTTCAGAACGTGTTAAGGTACAGTATAAAGTTCGTCCACCGTCAGAATTGCCCAGTACTATCCGATAGTATTGTTATATACTTCCAAGTTTAAGTTTGGCCATTCATCTTGTGTGAATATAAAATTGAAGAAACTGGAATCAACAAGAAGGAGTACGCTTGGATAGTTATTTTTTAATCGCTATAGTTGTTTGGACGCAGCGTAGTTCTCCAAGAATCCAAGTATTTGATTATGCAACTGTTTGTTTGTATAATGAGATCTAGTTGTGTTTCCACAGGTGATATGCGAGTCTGAGAAAACACAACTAGATCTCATTATGAGTATTGCATAATCAAATACTTGTATTCTTGGAGAACTACGTTGCGTCGACAGAATTATAGCGATGAAAAATAACTGTCCAACCGTATTCTTTGTTGACTCCAATTTCTTCAATTATATATATCTATGTCTATGTATGTATATATATATATATATATATATATATATATATATATATATACATGTATGTATGTATATATGTATGTATGTATGTATGTATATATATATGTGCATATATATGTATGTATTTAATTCAGTTAATTCTTGAAGGTTCCATGGAAGTCTGCCATATCGACGGTGTCCAAGACCCTTGTCACAGTCTCCTACATCATCTCCGTAAGCTTGAGGAACAACCAAAAGTCACAAGGAGCAAGGTCTTGACTGTAGAAAGGCTGAGTGACAGTTTTGACGCCCACCACTCTCAAATAGCTGGTTACCAGGATCAAATCGTGGACTTGAGTATTGTACCGGTGCAGGTGTTACAGATCTGCATGGCAAAACTTTAACCGCTGTGACAAAATATTTTTCTCCACACACGGATCTTTGTTGGCCAGCTGATGCAGATGATGTCTTTTCCTAGCGTCTTGTATCAGCGAAAAAGAAGCAATCTTGAGTATTTTATAAGTTTCTGCAGCATTTTGCAAGCTGGTTAGGTGTGACAATCAATGTTCAGTAGGGCGAGTTTAAGTGCTGCTACAACACATCCTTCAATCTGAAATGACCAAAGCTGGCAGGTCAGCTCATTTGATACATAGTAATGATATACAAAAATTACAATAATCTAGGATAGTTATAACTGCGTCTCCTAAAGAAGTCTCAAAACTTCTGGAATGTACCTCATACCTTTAAATTAATCAGGTGGTTGGGGCAATGTGCTTGCGGGGTAGATTTGGTAAAATAATGTAGTTTTGTAACATACAGTAGAATATCATCATGGATAGGGCAATTAGATGAGCGAAATAAGTAATTTGGGTGAAAAAAAAATCGTAGACTAACGAGGGGATAAGGACAATCAGAACAATAAGAAACAGAAGTTAAACTCACCAGACACACCCACTAGCCAAGCAAATAAATAGGAGAGATAAGTAAATGAAGTCAAAATAACATAAATTCAAAAAATAAATAGAAAACTAAAAATGTTAAGATAATCGCTATATAAGATTAAGAATAATGAGGTCATAAGAACTACTCTTTTGATGGGAGTGAAATTATGTATATAAAGCATATGAAGAATAAACGCAAAATTGAATTCAAAATAAAATAATATCTGTCCATAATTGCAGGTTGAGGTGATAAGATGGTAAACGTTTGTGGAAGTTGGTAGAAATAAATGGAAGCTAAAGCATTGTTCTGTTAGAACAGATGATACAAGTTTTGTTGAAGGAGACGTCTGTTTAAGAACGATCTATTTAGAATGGGATATCAATGCTTGGAGTTCTGTTACTGTTTACGTTCATTGAGGCATGTGTATATGTTCACACATACACATACATGTGTGTGCGTATGTGTATGTGTAAGTACATATACGCGCATTCATGATACCCTCGTGTACATATGGAATAATTAAACTCAAAAAACAAGTGAATCGAACAGATCACGGAAAACACACAGAAACATCACTGTCACTCAATCGGTTTATGCGGGGATTATATATATATATGTGTGTGTGTGTGTGTGTGTGTGTGTGTGTGTGTGTGTGTGTGTGTGTGTGTGTGTGTGTGTGTCTGTGTGTGTGTGTGTCTGTGTGTGTGTGTGTGTATACATATATGTATGTATATATGTATATGTGTGTGTGTGTGTGTGTATGCGTATACATATCGGTAAAGTGGTATTACATCACTAAACCAGAAATCGATCTATGGCTAAACTTTAAAAAAACTTTTTTGTTCATTCCCTCGCTTTCAGCCCGTGTCTACGTGATAAATAACTTAGTTTGGCATCTTCTAGTATGTGGCGTTACTCAGTAGTTGCCCTTATTATAATTTTTATAATTATATTTATAAAATTAAATACTTTGTATTAATTTTTACCTAAATTGGTTTTGCAGGCTAGTTACTTGATAAAATCCTATACAGATTTTATCCTTGATCATAATTGATAATTATTAATTCAGTTAAACCAAGTTTATTCGCTGCTGAGTTATTTTGGTTATTCACACATGGCTGAGATGAACGAACTAGATTTCACTTGTATATAAGTGTGAACATTTGTATATGCTACTGTGGATACATTGTGTTCATATGGCATGTATAAATGTTTATAATTATGTACTTTCCGTTATGTCATACTGAGGAAGGTAAAGTGGTATTACATCACTGAATCAGAAATCGATCTATGGCTATACTTTTTAAAAACATTTTTTTTTCATTCCCTTGGTGTGTATATATATATATATATATATATATATATATATATATATATATATATATATATGGGGGGGGGGGTATGTGTGTGTGTGTTTGTGTGTGTGTGTTTGTGTGTGTGTGTGTGTGTGTATAAACATGAATAGCATAATGTTGAACATAATCTTTCAGAGAATTATTTGAGCTACTTGTGGAAAATGAACAGGACGCTTAAAACTATACAGTATGGCACCTATACAAGCATACGTCGTGATCTTTTGAATATATTTGGGAATTACCACCTTATCAAATAAATTATTCTTCAATAAGCTCCCCCGGATATGAGACACTATCAGAGAAAGAAAAGTTTGCTTTGTTGGATACTAGGAGGAGCTGTCATGTAATACCCTACTCTGGATACCTCCAGCATGGTCATACGAGGTGGCATCAAAAAGTTCCACTACTTGTTATGTTTGATAAAAAATAACTTATTTACCTAAGTTTTAACATTATCTCATTCGAAACAACCACCTTGCGCAGCAATACACCAGTTCCAGCATTCCTGCCAATTTTTGAATCCGGCTTGGAAGTCGTTTTCCGTAAGTGAGTCAAGGTCATTCTGTCACTTGAACTGGATCTCGACAACGAAGTTAAAACGGTGATCTCTGAGTTGCATTTTCATCTTGGGGGGAAGAAATGGAAGTCCTCAGGTGCTAAATCTGTCGAACTGCGCGAGTGCAGAAGCGATACATACTGTTTTTGGCGAGAGACTCACGAGTGAGGAGAGTTCGGTGACAGGATGCATTGTCGTCGTGAAGAATCCAGTTCTTCGCGCTCCACAGATCTGGTCGCTTCAGCCGAATGTCCTCCTTCAAATGTTTCAAAACGTTGCGGTAGAACTCTCGATTGATGGTTTGGTTCAGGGGAACCAATTCTTGATGCACAATATCACATTTCCGGGGGTGACGCTCGTGGCAGGTCTTCCAGGGACGTTCGACTGCTTTTGATGCACCCGTGCCACTCGAAACATTGCGTACGACCCATTGCCTCGTCGCCGTAAGATTGCCGAAGCATGTTCAATGTTTCTGTAGCAGACTTCCCAACTTTAACGCAAAATTTCACGTTGGCTCTTTCTTCCTCTCAATGACAAAATCGCAGACTACAGCATACACGTGATTCCAAAAGCACAAGTTTCATCACTTGCAAAGTAAACACAGCGGTGTCACTTAGCACACTGCCTCATAAAGGTCATCGCTAGCTCTCACTGTGCACACCACCGTGTGCGTGCTTCCCAATTGGCGCGCTGCAGAACTGATCTGGGAACTAGACTAGTTCCGTAACCATATCGTAATATTGCAATGTTCGCAAATAATGCTTGTTAAGGAAATGATACTGCACGGAAAGTATTTATACTTTAATGATTTTCTTAGTTCATATAATTGATACTGATTTTAGCAAGATGTCCGTCTCCACAACGAAAACTCATCGTAACATATTATTATTTATTCAGAGAATAGAATATAAGTTATATAATGGTTAATGCTTCCTAAAGATGATACCTCGGTGACCTAGGAAAATACTGCAAGATAAATACGAGGTGTATAATCTTTTTGCTAAGAACGAATGTCCATCTTTTGTTAATATAATTTTTTGCTCCATAGAGTTTAAATACTCTAAAATTTAACGTCATTTTTATTTTAAAACAAATTTGAATTATCCAAACTGTCAACATTTCATCAATTTTCTAATCCTGAAAATGAGCAAAATATTCAACTTTTTTACCCCATAATTTTCAATACATTTCCTTTCGACATTGCCATGTTCTCTTAGATCGAATATGACTGTTATACATGATGTTAAGGCTGGCATCTACATTTCTTTTTACTTTTACATTTTGCCAATAATAAATGTACATTTCCGAGATGCAATCAATGTTTCACTCTGAATGAAAATTAGGGTGATTTCATTATAGATATTATTTTGTGATAACCAATTCCAGAAATTAATGTCTTATGTTTAATAATTGATTTATTTAATTTATTCAATTGTTATTTAATGACAGTATCCATTTAATACTCTGTGATAACCATGTATCAGGTCATCCCATAAGTTCTGTCCGATTTTACCTTTTTTTAAAATTGAATGAAATTTAATAGCATTTTAGAATGTCTAATTGTATTAAAATCATTTTTATGCATTTGTGTACATTTAAACTAATTAAATATTATTTTACAGAATAATAGAATAAAAATTTCTTTGATTAAAACCCTTTCTAACATGGAAGTATCCAAAGAGCATTTGAAGCACATAGTGCTTTATGAGTACAAAAAAGGAAACTTTACAGCCGAAGCGACTCGAAACATACACTCAGTTTATGGTAAAGAATGCTTGCAATGAAAGAACTTGCAGAAGATGGTTTGCAAAATTCAGAAGTAGAGATTTCAGCCTTGAAGACGAAGATCGAACAAGACGTCCAGTTGAGTTTGATGATAAGCTCTTTGAGGCATTATCTGAAGAAAATCTTGCATTGTCAGCTGAAGAATTGGCAATAAAGCTTAGTTCAAACCATACAACTGTTCATCGTCATCTTCAACAACTTGGAAAGGTTCCTAAACTTGAAACATGGGTGCCTCATGGATTGTCCGAAAGCAGCCGCAAATCCCGAGTTGACATCTGCTCTTCTCTCCATTCTCGCGAACTCATTTCACCCTTTTTAGATATACTTATTCCTGGTGACGAAAAATGAATCTTCTATCGAAATGTTAAAAGTCGTAAACAGTGGCTTGGTAAAAGGGAAAAGGCTCAACCACAACCGAGAAGGGAACTTCATGGAAAAAAGGTTCTTCTCTCTATCTGGTGGGATTGCAAAGGAGTAATTCACTCAGCAATTAGAGCATTTGAACCAAGCTTTGAAGAAAAAAAGAACCGCTTTAGTGAATCGAAAAGGAGTGATGTTTGATCAGGACAATGCGCGACCCCACACTGCAAAGATCACATCACAGAAGATCGAAGAGCTTGGTTGGGAAAAAATTCCTCATTCACCTTATTCTCTCGACCTTGCTCCTTTAGATTGCCATTTGTTTCGTAGTTTACAGAATCATTTGAAGGACATAACTTTCGCAAGCCAGGTGGAGGTCGAAACTGACATTTCAGAGTTCTTCGCTTTGAAACCAAAAGAGTTTTACATTGATGGGATTAAAAAGCTTGTAAATAGATGGAAGGAAATCCTAGATAATCAGGGAAGATGCATTGATGATTAAATTTCAATTAAATATAACATTTGATCACTTGTTTTCTTTATTCAAAATTCGGACAGAACTTATGGGATGACCTTATATTTTCAAGCAAAGTCATAAAATCACTAGTTTCGTGTGGTGTACTGAATTTAATCGAAAACGTTAGAGTGGTATTTATCGAAAATTACCAACGTAAAATTCGATACCGGCAACATTTGAACAAAGTAGATAAAGGCACTTAACTATCAATGTATTTTTTATGTTGCTTAACCTCGACTAAGACCTGATCAAAGCATTTCAACTAAATATTTGCAATATCAAATTTTTAATGTGTAAACTTTCAGGTAATTAGTCTTTTCATTGAAATTTAAAATAGTTTATTGTGTGTTTTAATTTAAACTTTTAAGTAAAAGTTTTAAAAAATAAAAAGGAATTTATTTTAGTTTTAAAATTTGGACTTTAGAAGCAATATTTTAAGTCTTTTTATTTTCTTCCTATCCTGTACTTTTCCTAGCTTAACTGCTTATTCTGTACTGTCCAGGTTCAATACTTAAGAATATTCTAGGATTCAGCGCCCGCATTTTTCATTCTAACGTGCGCAGTATGTATGTATGTATGTATGTATGTATGTGTGTATGTATGAATGTATATTTTTTTCTTTCATCATTAGAGATAGTGTAGATAGACATGTCATTGTTGTACATGTTCTCTTTCCTTAGTTGACTATCATGTATGAGAATTTTTCTTCCGTAACTCCACTCTTATACCTTATGAGAATGTTGTGACTATTTTTAATTGTCTCTTGATATTGATCATAATACCAGAATATAACTTCAGGTTATCAATGATAAGTGTGTGAGTGACATTAATTTTCTTCCTTTCTGCATATCCCAGCACGATGCCTTGTCATTTTGTTAACAAGGCTGACAAGGGATTCACCGTCAGTAAAAACATTACAGATAAACTATCACCTTGGAATATTCTGTTTGTAACAATAGCAGTTGATTTAGTAGTTGTCATAACTGTGTGACCATATTGTGGTCAGTCTTTCAATGGCATTCACTGTAGCAGCTGATACTTTGGCAAGGTATGTATGTTTATATATAAGCACGAACGTGCACACATATGTATATGTTTATATCTAAGTCTGTATTTGTATAAATCGGCGTGTATTATCTGAAGAATTCCTCTCATAATATGAAGATGTTGCTTCTTGACAATGTCTCTGCTCACCCTAACTTAGTAGAGATTACAATTAAATTTCATTTTGTTACGTCTGCACTTTTTAACTTTGTAAATGCTTGGAAGAAGGTGAAGATCAAGATTTTGCCTAATGGTTGAAAAAGCTTTTGGTTAATATCGAAGTTGATTTGGATTCGAAAGGATCTGAGAAAAATGACTTTCAGAGTAGAGTAGTAAAAGCTAGCACCTAGGGGCAAAAAATGAAGGTGATCTTCAGGAACAGATTGAAATTGGTGAAGGTTAGCTTAGCTAGCAAATCCTCATTGAAGAAGAAATTGTAGATAAGTAGGGTAATCAAAGGTATTGAGATAGCAGAAATTACAATAGCACGGCCAACACTTGTCTGAAATATAGAAGCTTAAGAACATTCTCATCAATTATATAAGAATATATTCAGACCTTGACATTGTCTCTCACTGTGAATGTTTTCGATAATTCAGATCAATCACGATTAAGTCTAAGCACCAGAGTAGCAAACAACTGAACTAAGCCGCTTTCTTCTCGCTAAAATGATTCTCTCTTATTTCACCTTCACCAGCTTACAAACAGACGGAACCGATGTCACTATTTGCGCACATTTCAGAAAATATGTCAAGGTGGTAGATCTCGGTTCACCTCTACGTTCAGATACTGAATAAAAACTACTCCAATATTAATGTTTACGGCAAAATAACTTTCCACGCTATTAAGAAAAGGATATACAAACATTTAATATATTTTATTTATATTTAGTAAATTAAATTTTTGCATGAGATGTTGTATAAGTGCAGCAGTGGCTGTGTGGTGGTGGGGGCTTGCTTGCCAACCACATGGTTCCGGGTTCAGCCCCACTGCGTGGAATCTTGGGCAAATGTCTTCTACTATGGCCTCAGGTCGACCAAAACCTTGTGGGTGGATTTGGTAGATAGAAGCTGAAAGAAGCCCGTCGTATATATATATATATATATATATATATATATATATATATATATATATATATATATATATATATATGTGTGTGTGTGTGTGTGTGTGTGTGTGTGTGTGTGTGTGTGTGTGTGTTCGTCCCCCCCAACATCCTTTGATAACTGATGCTGGTGCTTTTACGTCCCCGTAACTTAGCGGTTCGGCAAAAGCGGCCGATAGATTAACTACTAGGCTTACAAAGAATAAGTCCTGGGGTCTATTTGCTCGACTAAAGGTGGTGCTGCAGCGTGGCCGCAGTCAAATGACTGAAACAAGTAAAAGAATAGAGTTTATTGTAATGGAGATTATTTTACACTTAGAACAATGGAAAATAACACCAAGATATTTTATCCATGCAACGGCATTAATAGAAACATCTTATTTATTCATTTACGTTTACTTTAACGGAGTGATCTGCTCCCTGCAACACCGTCGTTAAATGAAGACTATTTGTGTGTGTGTATGTGTGTGTGTGTGTGTGTGAGTGTGTGTGTGTGTGTGTGTGTGTGTGTGTGTGTGTGTGCTTGTGCGTGCGCGTATATATATGCGTGTATGTATGGGTGTGTAAATCTATATATGTATGTATAAGATAAAATTGTTGAATAACTTGGAAAAACAACAAAAACATTTAGTAGCGTTAGTATTCCATTCATTTAGTAGAGGAAAATTTATAGATTCTTTTCAGTTGACTGGTGGAACAAGCTGCTGAGACAAAACTTGAAGTCTCAGTCAACTCAAAGTGACATACACTTATATATATATATATATATATATATATATATATATATATATATATATATATATATATATATATATATATATGCACCCCGTCGGTTACGACGAAAAGGGTTCCAGTTGATCCGATCAACAGAGCAGACTGCTGGTGAAATTAACATGCATGTAGCTGAGCACTCCACAGAAACGTATACCCTTAACGCAGTTTTCGGAGCAATTCAGCGTGACACAGAGTGTGACAAGGCTGACCCTTTGAAATACAGGTACAACAGAAACAGGAGGAAAAAGTGAGAGAAAGTTGTGGTGAAAGAGTACACCAGGTTACGGCCGCCCTGCCGGAGCCTCATGGAGTTTTAGGTATTTTCGGCCAATAAACACTCACAACGCCCGGTCTGGGAGTCCGCTGCCCTACCAATGGGCCATTGTAGCCTCCACTTATATCACTTTATATATATATATATATATATATATATATATATATATATATATATATATATATATATATATATATATATATATATATATATATACACACATATATACATATATATATACATACATACATACATACATACATATATATATATATATATATATATATATATATATATATATATATATATATATATATATATATATATATATATAGTTTTAGGGAAAATAACCAAGTTTCAAGAACTCGTCGATGAATATAATATTTATCTTATGATATTTACTTTACTTTATATTATACTCATTTATTGTGCTTTTAATTATTAATTTTTCTATATGTGATAGTGGATTTTTATCGATGAGTTCTTGAAACTTGGTTATTTTCCCTAAAACTATATATTTTATATATATTTTATCTATAAAGCTCAATTTAATTTTAATATTTTATAAATTGATTTTAATTGAGTTTTTACCAGTAATTTTGGATTTTGTCCCTAATATTATTATTATTATTATATATATATATATATATATATATATATATATATATATATATATATATATATGTATATATATATATATATATATATATATATATATATATATATGTATATACATATATATATATATATATATATATATATATATATATATATATATATGTATATATATATATATATATATATATATATATATATATATATACATATATACATATATACGTATATATATGTACATATATACATCTATGTCGGATACATAAGGTGTTCGTTTTGGTAAGTTGAGGATTTTTTTATTTTCATATATTTGTACCATACTATACCGATGATTGGAAGTTAGATATTATTCTAATAATCGTGAAATCGTTCGATATATAGTTGAGTTCGTTTTTAAAAGGTTGTTTTTTTTACTAGTTGCGTTTCCTCGCATTCGGTTAAAATGTGTTTATTATAGAAGTCTACTGTGTGGCATTATTCTCTATTAATTCCCTTATATAATCATACATACACACATACACACACACACACACCCACACACACACACACACACACACACACACACACACACACATATATATATTTCTAAACAGAGTTAGCGGTTATAGTATCGGACTAAGGGATAAAATATCCGTATATTCTTTCAGTATCCGTAAACCTGCATTATCCCCGGGCGATGGTGTGTAGTCTTACCACACACGTCGAGTGCAGATAACCACAGGATAAACCAAGAGTTTATGAGGAACCAATGCAAATGATTAGAAAATGAAGAAAACCACAGATTAACCAACTCATCGATTGGACCACATTTATAGCTAATTTATTAATTCAAAGCATGCAAAACAAATCTGTAAGATTTGTTTTGTTAATCTATGGTTTTCTCCATTTTCTAATTACTTATATATATATATATATATATATATATATATATATATATATATATATATATATATATATACATATATATATATATATATATGTGTGTGTGTGTGTGTGTGTGTGTGTGTGTGTGTGTGTGTGTGTATGTATGTATGTATGTATGTATGAATATATATATATATATATATATATATATATATATATATATATATATATGCATGTACAGAGCCACACATATATGAAGGAGAAAGAGAGAAAGAGGGAGAGAGAGTAGAGTAGTGATAGAGTGTGTGTGAATGGAAGAGACAGTGTATGAGATAGAAAAAAGGACTACAGAGCGACATACATTTGCGCCAAGTACTTAATGCCGATAACCCAATATTTTATTTATCACACCAACTGTAAACTTAGTTCCTTTTAGTCACGCTCATAATTTCCGCCATTCGTGATGTAAAGAGCTTGCTGGCATTTATAAATATTTACAATGATTTGATTTTGTTCAATTTTACTGCGTCAATGTAGAGATAAGATGTAGTAATAGAGGAAAATAACAAAACAAACTCATCAACTGTAAAATGGGTTGTAATATTGTTAGAGGTACTCATACCCCAGAAAGAAACTTTACTCCAATTTAGCCAATATATTTCTTCGGTGAAATCTTACAGCAGCTAAACATGTTTTTTTATTCTCCTAAGAACAATAAAAGTCTAGCTGTAACATTTTGTTGATGAAATATATTGTACCTCTATCACAAAAGAACCATACATATGGGTGGGTTTGCATGTATATAGAAGTTCCTATTTCCATGCTTTATGGTAAACTGTAAAAATTATCTTCGTAATGTCCACATCTTAGCAAGCGGAATCAGTTATTTTATATCCAGAGTTAATAAAATGAATATACGAAGCTGGTATCGATTGACAGTACACAAGACCATATGAGGCAGGGAGGCATTAAAAAGTAAACTAGAACTAGCAGAAGAAGGAAACAGTATAGACCAATGATCTACATTCATTTGTTTGGGAAGTATGAGATCACCGTTGTGTATGTTTTTGTATTATTATATCATCAGTCTTCACCACACTTACCTATATATCGATGAGATACTCATTATGTAAATGTAGATTCAGATCAATATGGTTAATTTATTTTATAGTATCTGATACCATGTTGGCAGAGGAGGATCTTGAGCAAAGTAAACAATGGCCAAAAGATTTCAATATCATCTCTTGACCATATATTGGTTATTGATATAATCTGCTTAGGATAATATAATGCAATCTAGGATGAAACGCATCCAGTGATCATTGGTTTGAAATTGTGGCACAAGGTCAGAAATTTCAGAGTAAGTCTATTACATCGACCCCAGTGCTCAACAAGTAGCTATTTTACCGACCTCGAAAGGATGAAAGGCAAAGTCAGTCTTAGCAGAATTTTGACACAGAATGTGAGAACGGACGAAATACTGCTCAACATTTTTCCCGGCGCGGTAACAATTCACAGTTAAGTGAGACAACTCACATCAAACACATACACAAGGTTTGTGCGTTGTTACACATGCACAAGTTATGTGTTTGCTTATATACCTCGAGCAGCTTCCATTTCATATTTGAATTTTTTCCGTGACATGAAACGCTGGGACATGCCATCAGATGATGTTTAAAACATTTAGAATATAAACATTGTTGGTGATATGGCTTGCAGCGAGTCTAGTTCGGTATGCGGCATTGATTATAAGTGAAAACAATGACGAAACATCGATATCTGTCGCTCCTAGAAAGGACCTGATGTGAGTTCTCTCGCTTGACTATGACTTACTTTCAGGTGTTTTTAATACTAGGCGCATAGAGAATATATTGTCTTACGCCTAAAACCCGCGGCTGAAACTAACAACACACATATCTTGTATATGTGTGTTCTTATATAAACAAAACCTCATGTAACACGAAACTCTAAAATCTGTCGCTATTCCCAGCGTGACGGATTTTGTCTGCAGCATAATTGCCCATTTACCCATCTCCCGGGGACACCTCGCACAAATAAAAATATAAACGGGACCTCTAACCAATACAAACATTTCCAGTTCCCCAAACAGAAGAATTCTCTTTTTAGCCATAATGAATCCGGCAAAAGAACTACAAAAGAACATTCTAGCCATCATAAAATGCCACCCACCACCACCACCCTATTTCACAAACTCCCATTGCTGCCATTAACAAGCTAATCACGAAAACAGTCAAAATCAGCCACCATTATCGCCTCAACATTTTTGCTCAATGCACAAGGCATCAGCCCTTCCACCAATGCCCCAAAATAGAAGGTCCAATTTGAGGATTGGGTTAATGACCCTCCACACCATATCACTTTGTTCGTCCTCACTGAAACCCATCTCAATAACCCCCACTGGGAAGTTGAAATGTGAGTGAAGAATTTTACAGCTATCTATGCAGATCGTATTGGCAGAAGAAAGAGTGGGACCGCCATTTTCGTGCATGATTCTTTTGTGGTTGCAGCAATGGATATATTTACCAATGGCTACTGTGAAACAGCTTCTGTGTACAGTAAAACCAACAATTTAATAGTAGTTGGGCTCTATAAGCCACCCCTAACACCTCTACTATGCTGCAGTATTAAGTGTTTCATCCATCAGTGTTATGCTGACAACATATATATGTCTACTAAATGATGAGGAACTTCAACCTTCCCGGTGTTGATTGGTTCACAAACAGCTGGAGACCAGGTTTTTCCACCTCAACCCCTGATAAAGAAGCAATCGAATTGCTTTTTGATTTCATGGATGAGTTTTTCCATGAAATCAAAAAACAAGGTTTCACAAAAACATCTTGGACCTAGAGTTCAGTAACCACACTGACACTATCCACAATATTGCAGTGGAAAAAACACCACTACTCTCAGACCATGACATGGTTCTCTGTGATCAAACCCAATGACATCTCTCCAGTCCATCCTTTTGACACTATGGAACTTCATAATGCAGAATGGGATGCGATCAATCATGATCTTTCACAAGTTGATTGAGCCTTCACGCACGCACACACATCCCCACCAACATAAACACATCGTGACAGACATTTGTAGAAACTGTAATAAATAAATGCGCAAAACATATCCCATTAAGATCAGTAAACAAATCTAAGTGCAGAATCCTTAGAAATAGAAGAGCAATTATCATAAAAATAAAAAGAATTAGCAAGAAAATCAACCAACTTAAATACTGCCAGCAGCAACGCACCCATTCGACTGTCATTGCATTACTCGAATCGAAAAAATACAACCTCCAAAATAGCATGATGACCACCAGAAACAACGAAAGAGAAGCTGAGAAGAATTGGGTCGTTGAGAAAATAAAACTCAATCCCAAAGTGTTCTTATCATTTGCAAAGAAAAACAAACAAAAAAAAAACATAATGTCGCTGTTTCCACTGTTGATAAGAACAATAGTCTACATGATGATGCAAAATCCATGCGCGAGATACTGCAGAGACTATACTGCTGTGTTTCCACTAACCCTAATGCGGTTAATCTGGCTAGTATTAGTGATGTAAACCCTCAACTAACCATATCTGACATAACTTTTGGTGCTCCTGATATCCTAACAGAAATAAGATCAAGCACAACTTGACAGTAGTTCATGGTAGGTTCCCGGCCACTGTCCTGAAGATGTGTTGACATCAAATTTCACCCACTCTAGGTGAGCTCTGGAGGAACTCATTTGATGCAGACTGAACATTTTCTTTTCCAGTGTGTCGTTCCAGTTTTCAAAAAGGGAAACAAATCTCTTGCAGCGAACTACCGTCCGATTTCACTCACCTCTCATATCATTTAAGTATTTGAGAGGGTGGTGGGATAGCGATTAACCCACTTCCTCGAAGACAACAATCTGCTGAACCCCAACCAGTATAGTTTCCGTGATGGCAAGGGCTGTCTGTCGCAACTTCTGCACCATTTTGATGACATTTTAAAATCTTTGAGAGAAGGCTCCAATACTGATGACATATACCTTAATTTCAGCAAAGCATTTGACAGAGTGGATCACAAAATCCTTCTGAAGAAACTGTCGAACATTGGAGTCCGTGGAAAGCTGCTGCAGTGGATAAAGTGTTTCCTGACGAACAGAACTCAACATGTTGAGGGAAGCCGATCAAACTCAGCCAAAGTCAGTAGTGGTGTCTCACAAGATACTGTGTTGGGTCAACTCCTCTTCATTATCAATATCAATGACATAGTAGACGTCATCAAATACTGTACATTTCCAGATGATTCCAAGTTCCAGAAGGCCACAAACAGTATGGGAGACTGAACATGCCTTCAGTTGGATCTGTTTGCGGTTGTCCAATAAGCGGAGAAGAACAATATGCTTCCAAAAGAAGATGAGTTTAATTTGATCTACTTTGGAAAAGAGGATACTCTGAAACTACCATATGCCCTTCCCTCGGGTGACTCCCAAGTGTCATCCAACAAGACCAGAGATCTTGGAGTAATTGTTGATAACGATCTAAGCTGGAGTTCCCACGTAAACAGCAAGGCTGACTTGGTCCACAAGATGTGCTCTTGAATTCTGACAACTTTCTGGTCTAGAGATGCTCACACCATCATCCTTCTCTACTCTACTTTTGCCCGACCCCAACTTTAATACTGTTGCCCACTGTGGTCACCCGCAAAGCATTATGAAATTGGAAGTACTCCAGATGTCAATAACAAGTAAGATAGAGATATTCTTTTATTTTATTATTATTATTTTATGTTTGACTTTTGTTTTGCATTTGTACAAGTTGGATCCAAGTCTCACCCAGAGACCTCAAGAGACAACAAGTTAGAAGTTCATGTAGGTGTTATGCCTAGGGTACCATATATTTGGATTTGTACACAGTGTTGTTCTAGAGAATGTTTAAGAAACCATAAGAAAATTATGTGTTTGTTTTAAAATTTGAGATCACATAGACAGTATTTTACGTAGTATATGGGCAGTTCCCATGAGCACTATCTTTTGAACTTCAGCCATTTTGGGGTTTCCTGGTATCTGAGCTAAGTAGTAATCAGCCCCTTTCGCTGTCATTCCCAGGGCACCTATGACAATAGGTATTGTTTTAGTCTTCAGGTTCCACATTTTGTTAATTTCTATTTCAAGATATTTATATTTGCTCAGTTTTTGGTAGGTCTTGACAGATACGTTTATTATTATTATTATTATTATTATTATTATTATTATTATTATTATTATTATTATTATTGTTATTTGTTTCAGTCATTTGACTGCGGCCATACTGCAGTACCGCCTTTTAGCTGAAGAGATCGACCCCAGGACTTATTCTTTTTAAGCCTTGTACTTATTCTATCGGTCTCTTATTCTATATATATTACGGAGATGCACTTGCATAGCAAGTGACCTGATCTGAGATCGTGTGCTGGAACGAAAACAATTGCAGCGTGGAAGGTGTTTATAAGCCATTTAAAATAACACACAAAATCCGTTAGATTCACTTCAACATTTAAATTTAATTTGTCAAAATATTTTCGTCGCTTTGAGATCGCGACCTGTTCACTGACAAAATTTTGTCAGTGAACAGGTCGCGATCTCAAAGCGACGAAAATATTTTGACAAATTAAATTTAAATGTTGAAGTGAATCTAACGGATTTTGTGTGTTATTTTAAATGGCTTATAAACACCTTCCACGCTGCAATTATATATATATATATATATATATATATATATATATATATATATATATATATATATATATATATATATATATATATATATATATATATATATATACATATATACATATATATATATATATATATATATATATATATATATATATATATATATATATATATATATATATATATATACATAGATACATATATATATATATATATATATATATATATATATATATATTTATATATATATATATATAAATATCTCTCTCTCTATATATTTATATATATATATATATACATATATATATATATAGAGAGAGAGAGAGATATTTATATATATATATATATAAATATATATACGACGGGCTTCTTTCAGTTTCCGTCTACCAAATCCACTCACAAGGCTTTGGTCGGCCTGAGGATATAGGTGTCATGCAGTGGGACTGAACCCGGAACCATGTGGTTGGGAAGCAAGCTTTTTACCACACATCAACTCCTGCCCCTATAGTGACAGGCATTGACTACTGCGGTCGACTAAAAAAACTCAATCTCTACTCTCTCCAGCGCCACCGTGAGCACGATTCCATTTGTGTGATGTGGAAAATATTCCATCAATATTGCGCAAATGATGTTGGCATCAATTTTAGAAGCTACCCAGAACTTGGCCCCCGTGCTATACGGCCACTACAAAAATCAAACTCAAGACACTTAACAACATTACGGCACAACTACTTTACCTCAACCTGTCCAGATCTCTTTAATATTGTACCAAAATACATCAAAACAGAAACAGATCCCATAAAATTCAAAAGTTCTCTGGACAAATTTCTTCAAAAAACCTCCTACACCCTGACATGTCTCCAATATAAATAACTCTTTGCTTGAGTAGGCAAAGAAGTTCCATATTGACTGAGGTGTGAATCACGATCTAAAAGACTTCACCAGGTGGTGCTATTAAGATAGACATGGCTTGGACCTACACTGGCCAAAACCTGATGTGTTTCTGAAGATTTCGATTTGAAAGGAAAGGGTGACTAAAATCTTTGTAAATATCAGGAGTATCGAGATTGCAGTAATAAAGTCTCTTTATAGTTGGTGATTTTAAGTGTTGTAGGGAGCAATCATGCAAACCAAACTTTGTTACTATCACGCAATGATCTCAGCTTCCAGATGAGTAGAATGTCTTTCACATCTCCCCACTTGGCCATGATGTTGTCAATAAGAAGCCAGTGTTTGATGTTGGGAAATTTCTTTGAGATTTTACGCTTGTTCCTTTGTTGGAAGATGATGCTATATGGTGGTAAATCATGGTAGATTTCCTGATATTATATTTTATTGAACAGGTGATGTATCTATTGGCTGCAAACTGGTAGAGTCCTTCGAATGTCAGATAAAATGCATTGCGTCATTTATTCCGAATCCTTGCGCTCTGAGGTTAAATTTGCTTTTCATCTTTTCGGAGTCGATAAAAAGGGGACCAATCTATGGCGCTGAACTGGCGTAATTGTAAGAACATCGTACCGAATGCCTAGTGATATTTGTTCGGATCGGAATTCAAGTCCTCCGGTTTGAGGATATCTTCCACTCTTCCACCAATCTCGGTGACTCTTTGAAAATAATTGGACTGCCTTCTTCCCTAACTAAAAGAGAAAGAATATTTCTAACTTAGGTTTGTATTTCACTGATACATAGTTGTTTTTCTCATGGTTTTCATTTTATAATATTGCAGTGCTGTTTTCAATCCAACTTTATGTTGCGTCCTGCATTATAATTAGATATAATACATCGTTGTACTTTGTAATGCATTTGTAAAAGTCTTGAAACAGCAGAAGTCTTGAGAAAACATTTTTATTCCAAAACAAACATGAATGGATAATAAGGTAAAAAGAAACATAATTAATATAAAACACAAAATTGGACGTTTTTAATATAGCGTGTTTGAAAGAAAACCTGTTCCCTATTTTTGCACAAACTCATACATATGTATGCATGTATATATGCATGATTATATGTGTATGTATGTATGTATATATGTATGTACGTGTATGTATGTATATATGTATGTATACACACACACATATACTATATATACATATATTTATACATGTACATGTACATACATGCATATGTGTGTCCATATATATTTATACATTCATATATATACATATTCTTATTTCCACATAAGTGTGTGTGTGTGTTTATTTACATTTTATGTACTTATGTATACAATTATGTAATTTACATATTCATGCATAAATACATATTTAAGTATTTATATATATATATATATATATATATATATATATATATATATATGAATATATGTATGAGTATATTTATACATATTTGTGTGTGTGTGTGTGTGTGTGTGTGTGTGTGTACCTTTAGATGTATATGTGTATGCATACATGTGTGTCTGTGTGTGTGTATAAACGTATACATGGATGTATACATGGATGTAAGAATTTGTGTATTTATGTTTGTATCACGCTAAAACGTCAAAAACACCACATTGTCCTTACCGACTTCATTGTACTGAGTATTGTTTCGTTTCATTTTTTTTCCATTTAAGACATACATACATACATACATACATACATACATACATAAAAGAAACTCGTACTCATACAGACACAAACGCACGCATATACACGCCACTCACACGCACGCATGCATGGATATGCTTGTGTTTATTAAGAATATATGAACCTTGACATTCAAATACAACGACGCGTGAATATATTACATTTCCATATTATTCTTGTAACACGAATCGTAAAGGTTATATTATTAATCATTTTCTTAATAACAATACATTTCTAAGGGGATTCCGCATAGTATGCCTCAATTATCAATTTTAAATCAATTCCCACTGTTACTTTGCAAATATTATTTGTGGCACATTGTTTTCGAATTGGATTTCTCAACAGCCGCCCATTATTTAAATACACGAATTTTAACATCCTATTTTATGGTTGTTAAAAATATTCTATAAATGATATCGCATTCTTGATGTTCTTTCTGCGTCCATACATTAGAAGGATGTTTCAGATGGAATCTTCTGACGATATATATCAAATATAAAAGAGCAGCGTGGCGAGAGAAATGATGAGGGTTGGATTAAATGCCTTGCAACACAACCTGTTACGATTACAAGAAATTGATACATACCAACTGTGTTCATTAGCTGTTTTAAGTGATTTCGACTTGACACTTTCCACTGCTTAACTGATTCCATTTTCTCTTGCTCTCCTTGTAGTTTTTTCTGCATTAGCTTTTGATTAATTTATGTGAATAGCATAATATTACTTTCTATCATAGGCACGAGGCCTTAAATTTTCGGGGATGAGGGTATTCAGTTACGCCGACTCCAGTGCTCAACTAGTACTTATCTACCACCGAGTGGATAAGACAAAGTTGACTTCGGCGGAATATGAACTCAGAAATGCCGCTCAGCATTTTGCTCGGCGTTCTCTGAATATTATAATATCAATAGATTATGTAAATTGTAAATACTCTATTGTTGAGGGAGCATAGGAATGCTATATGTTCTCTCGTCTGGTGTCAATAAATATCCATGCTAATTCGTCCGAGGTTGACTTTGCCTTTCATCTTTTCGGGGGTCTATGAATTGAGTACTACTTGCGTACTGGGATCGATCTAAACGAGTGGCCCCTTCCCTCAAAATTTCGGGCCTTGTGCCTAGAGTAGAAAAGAATTTATATCTATGCTGAATTTGGTGAACTGGCAAAATCATTAGGGTGTCAGGCAAAATGCATAACGGCATTTAGTCCGTCTTTACGTTCTGAGTTCAAATTCCACTGAAGTCGATTTTAGCTTTCATCCTTTCGTGATCGATGAAATAGGTATCAGTTGATTGCTAGAGTCGATGTAATCGATTTATCTCCTCCCCCGAAATTACTGGCATTGTGCCAAAATTTGAAACCAGTATATACCCATGCTATAATAAAACCAAAACATTACTTGTTTTGAAACGATTACTCTGTTCGAAGAGTAGTATCTGATTCTTGCTCCTTTACATGAAGGACGTATTATTTTTGCAGTTATTACTTGATCCTAGTCCATACATTGTGAAAGTCCCGGCAGAAGTAGCTAATGCATATATATTACTTCCTATCCCAAGAAACTTCTGATCAGATTGGAACGATCGCTTTTCTTTTTTCTAGGGAAGGGTCAGGTCCCGTTGGCTATGAAATCCATCCGTGGTGGACTCGGGATGCCGTCCTTGATCAAGCGCTGGCATGCGCTGAGGCTGATGTACCTGAAAAATATCGAGATTACTACTATGGTGTCGACAACGATGACAAAGTTGAGGATGTCATTTATGCGATATATCTTTCCGCAGCTCGTCTCCTTGACCGAACTACAGTCATAACTCAAGCGTAGACACGGTTAGGCGTTCGGCATGTTCCAACCGGAAAAGCTGTTAGGATGAAAACAACTCAAAATCTCTAGAGACGGTCAGTTGAGAGTATGAAAGACGATGGCCTGAGATTGACTCTGAGTACTCCAAGAAACGAGACAATGATAGCTGCTCGATCGGCCCAAGTAGCAGAGGAACAACGTGACAACAAAACCACAATTCAGTCATTGGTGAACCAAAATGGGCGCACAATATTCGAGCCCGAGCAGATGTGTGCGGCATTTCAGCAGCACTTCGTCCAAGTGTCTGGAGCGAATTACAGTCCGGGACTCAGGATGGACTTCGGTGCAAACCTCCACAGCATAAGATATCTCTCGACAAAGTGGGTGGATCGCTGCGAAATGTCGATATCAGCGTGGTAATACGAGATCCGATGGGAGTGAATCGCCTGGCTTAGATGGTCTGTCCTACGAGTTTTACTTTTACATGCAGGACTTGTTTGGTAGCCTCTTAGCAGATATCTACCAAAAGAGGTAACAGAACGGGAGACTTCCTAGTTCTGTGGGTCGAGAGAAAGGACCCAAACAAAGGAATTGAATAGAAAAGTTTAGGCTTATAACGCATCTCAATGCAGATTGCAAAATTTTGGCCAAGGTTGTAGCAAAGAGGTTGGTGCTTGTCGTTGAAGAACTGATTGGTGATGTGCAATGAGTTCAAATCACACTGAGGTCAACACTGCTTTTCATTCCTCCGGGGACGATAGAATATAGTATTGGTCAAGTACTGAGACGATTTAATCGACTAACACTCCCTTAAATCCCAGATTTTGTGCCTATAGTAGAAACAAAAACTATTAGTAGTTATAGCATAATTAATGGATTGTTAACGGTTGAGGATTCGTTGAATTAATTGAGGATCAAAATTATTGCATTACTTTATTTCTTTCTATCCCTTTATATTCTGAGTTTAATCCCACGGCAGTTAATTTTTCTTTCATCGCTCCTGAGTGAATACATTAAAGTATCATTCAAGTTCTAGAGTCAATTTTATGGACTATCTCATCTCTCATTAATTGTATCTGTTTTGGGAATGATTATTTTTTGGAGCAATTCACTACTTCCTTCTATTATTCAACATTTATACGTTCTTTTCAAACGTTTATTATTTGATATGTAAGTTAATTGTTTGGTTAGAACCAGATGCATTTTGGAATATGTAATTTCTCAGATGTTTACACGGTTCATATCAATTGCTGTCATCAATCTGTATCTTTTAAAAGCATTCTAAAATTAACACTGCTGGGAAATGGAGAGACCCTAACAGTAAACTGATAATATTTCTCTCCCGATAGTTGGTGTATTATTTCTTATTTCAATATTTGTTAAACTGATAATCTTTGAATTTGATCCAGTTTTCTAACTCCAAGTACCAATTCACTTCAGTTTATTTCGATCGTGTTACTGAAAAATTCAAGTTAAAGATATTAATCATATTCATTTTAATTTATTTTGGATAGATTCAAGAAAAAGAAGTGCACAATCATATCTTTTTATTCTTT
The DNA here is from genome assembly GCF_046866305.1 of Octopus bimaculoides. Classification (NCBI taxonomy): domain Eukaryota; kingdom Metazoa; phylum Mollusca; class Cephalopoda; order Octopoda; family Octopodidae; genus Octopus; species Octopus bimaculoides. Next base: position 115,657,348 of record NC_142928.1, on the reverse strand, counting down.
TGTTTCAGTCATTTGGGGAAATTTCTAAGTAATGTTGGTTTCAAATTTTGGCACAAGGCCACCAAGTTCAGTGGGGAAGGGTAAGTCAACTGGTACTTAATGCCGCGAAAGGATGAAAGGTAAAGTCGACCTCGGCGGAATTTGAACTCAGAATGTAAAAACGGACGAAATGCCGCTAAGCATTTTGCCCTGCGTGCTAACAATTCAGCCAGCTCGCCGCCTTGGTGTGCTAGTAATATTATTAAGCAGATTAAGGCGGCGAGCAGGCAGAATCGTTAACATACCTAGCAAAATGCTCAATGACATTTGGTCCGTTTTTACGTTCTGAGCTCTAATTCTATATAGGTCGACTTTGCCTTTCATCCTTTCGGGATCGATAAAATAAGTACCAGCTGAACACTGGTGTCGATGTAATTGACTTATCCCTTCCTCGAAATTGTTGGCCTTGTACCAATTTAAAAAAAAAAACTGTTATTAATTAGATTAAGGCGGTAGAATCCGAGCACCCCGCAAAAATGTTTAGCAGCATTTTGTCCGTCTTTAGGTTCTGAGTTCAAATTCTGCCGAAGTCGACTTTGCCTTTCATCCTTCCCGGATCGATAAAATAAGTACCAGTTGAAGTCTGAGTCAATTTAATCGACTTAACTCCTACCCTAAAATTGCCAGCATTTGAAAATTGCCAAAATTTGAAAACAATATTATTAGTCAGATTAATATGAGTGACAAATGAGTGAAAGTGGTAAAATAATTATGTTAAAAAGTTACCGAGCCCAATTTTGTCCAACATAAAGTACCAGTCAAGAACAGCCATCGAAAATACCGACTGTGTTCTCTCTTCCAAATTTCCGGTCACGTGGTAACGTAAGAAATGAATATTAGTCACATTAATAAAGCCACAGCAAAAACAGTAAAAAAAAATGATGGGGGATTATATGACAAATGAAAGAAGCCTGCAAGTAAGAGAAACTCACACGGACTGCTTAATGTAAGATATGTAGTTAAATATAAATTAAAGAAACGAAAATTCGAAGATAAATAATATATTGAATCACCCTTTAACAAGACAATTCAACATTTTACAGTTGATTTGTTCAATAACTAGACTAGGAAATAAATGTTTCTATGAGGGGAATACATGTGCCTGAGCATGTATGTCCATGTTTATATAAGAAAATGATAGAAAGGAAAGCTAACTGCGCATTAACAAGTAATTGAGATTTCCACCCGAAATGGAGAGACACACGAACGGAACTGTACTGAATGATCTCATTAACAATAAGTGGAATGCAATTTTTAGTTATAATATAAATCATTTTTATTCGATGCCTTAGAACATGATTGTACTTTCTAGCTCTAATGAAAACGGTTTAATATTAAAGGAAGGAATGGAAATACACTATGTCCAAATTAAATGGTTCAGAGAAGGACAGTATTCAAGGAGACTGGTCAAAAATTTCATTCATACATAGATGAAGTGCTATCCAGCTAACAGCGTCAACCAAAACCAAATATCTGATTGGATTATTAAAAATTATATTAATTAATAATAAATAAGAAAATTGTTGACAAAGTATGATTTAATTGTTTGTAGCATTCACAGCAATCGTTAGAATTACAATACATATATTCCTGAAAAAATAAACTTCAGAAATGAATCATGGAACGAAGTTAAGGAACAAATAATTATTTACAAATAATTATAAGCTGTTAACAAATAATTATAAGCTGTTAACAAGTAATCAATGAATCTATTTCACAATATTACTTGCAAATTTCTGCATGATGTAGAACGCTTTAAAAATGTTATGGTTCTACGCTTTTTGAGCATCTATTCCTTCAATATGCTTGACATTATTGAAAGGTTGTTCTAACAGATACAACTCCAAGGGGAACAATCGATTTCTATACAAATAACATATATCCTGTATCTTTAACAGATAATGGAGATATGACTTAGATAGATCCTCTTCACTCAGTTTCAAATATTTCATGATAAAAGACAGGGAAGAATCTTTTGTGCCAGGTTTTGATGTGAAATAACAAATAATAAAGAGGTGGATATATCATATGGGGTGATGAAAATTGTAATTGTTATTTAAGGGAGCATGATCTATGCGTGTATCAGCTGTAGAGGATAAATGAGAAATATAGTATGTGAACTAGTGTTGGTTGTACGGTAGAAAGTAACATGAAATGCAGTCTGAAATATTCATTTAAAACTGCATTGTTCTTATATTGACAGTTCTGTAATACAGTGTACATTTCTTCTTTGTGGGCCATAAAAATATGTTCATACTAAAATTGTCTTAAACCTTGAATAGAAGTCTTCCTTGTAAATTCCATAATTTGTCACTTTGAAAAAGGTCAAACTTTGCGAGGCCGAACTTCGCAATTATCGAAATTTTGGACGTTTCAGTTAAAGAGCTTTATGTGTGATTTGACGTCGATTTGATGTCAATTTGAGTAGTAATCATATTTTGATGTCATTGATAAATATAGCGTTATTATTTCTTTATTGGAGTTGGTTGTTAAAATTTTGATCATGGATGTGTGTAGATTACTTATAGATGATATTTGTGTTCTAAAGAATGTCTACATATGAATGTTAATTTGATTTACTTAAGGATGTAAATGATATAATAGAAATCTGTAGTACAACAAAATTAATTATTCTGGGTTGGAGAGATCATCGTCTGTCTGGAAAACTTCCAAGATAACAGATGGGAGATATGTACTGCGCATAAGCCAGCAACGTTTCCTGATTCTTCCTGCAAAAATATTACAACCGAATAAAGAAAATTTGGACCTCAGAACTCTCTGCATTCAATAAAACAGAGGCTCACAATGTGTTTGCAGTGCCAGTACTCATACCAATATTTGGGCTGCTTGATTGGACGCTTGATGAGATCCGAGCCATTGATGTGAAAACTCGAAAAATACTAGCAAACACACATAATTTCCTCATAAACATTCCTCATACCTAGCAAAATGCTCAATGACATTTGGTCCGTTTTTACGTTCTGAGCTCTAATTCTATATAGGTCGACTTTGCCTTTCATCCTTTCGGGATCGATAAAATAAGTAGGCCGCTTCTACCTAAAACGAAAACAAGGTGGCAGAGGCTTAACATCGATCCAAAATGCCTTTGAATGTCTTATATCCCTTTGGCAACATCTTTTAACCACCAAGTGTAGAAGTCCATCCCTTGACCAAGCTTACGTGCATGAGGCTGATAACATCATAAAACTTAGAACACTCTTTGTCTGATAATCTAGAATACATGCCCAAAGAAGTCACTCGACTCTACTGCAATTTATCATCAGATGAAAGAATGAGTCTATACGAGCAGAAGACTATGCATGGATATGTTAGTAGAAAGCTCCATGATGATAGTAACATCGATCATCAAAGCACTTTATTCATGGACGAATAGCCGTGTTTCTACCTCCCACTTTGAAGGGAATACGTTTGCAATCCAGGAACATGAAATAGCAAGCAAGTACCTGATGCACAAAAGGGACAGGGGTGTAGGAAAAGCAGCAAAATGTCACAACCGATGCAGGCTTTGTGGAGTTCAAATTGAAGATATCACCCACATCATAAGCAGTTGTCATTGTGGTATCATCTATAGATGAGACATGACGTTGTAGCTAGGACACTATAACGAAATTCACCGGCCGGATAATCCTGAGGTCAAAGAAATAAGAACTCACAGTATGGTAGAAGCCACAGTCACTCATAATAAAAAGAAATATTAGTGGAATGTCCGCACGAAGATCTCAATAAAATGTAAGCACAAGAGCCCTGATATAATAATTTTTGATAGAGAAGAGAAACTGTGCACAATTGTGGAAATTAGCTTCCCATTAGATGTTAACACAAAGATGATGATTAGTGAAAAAGAGAACACCTATGCTGAACTAATGAGAAAACTGCAGTTACTCTATCCAGATTACAAGTTCAGGTTTATACTTATAATTATTGGGGCCCTCCCTAAATACCAATCTTGAGACATTAGGCTACTCAAAACCAGAAAGGAGGAAGCTAATCCATCAATGGAACTGTAAAAATCTGTGAAACTTTCCAGAAGTTTATCATTTCAATACATATGGACATGTCTAGATATGCAACTATATGCATGAGAATACTTTCATAAAACATACAAATCTGCACATACATACATACAAACAAACATACATACATACATACATACATACATACATATAAAAATACCGTGTTGTTGATGTTAAGATTCCAATGAAGGAGCTTTAGATCTAGGTTAGAAACCAGTTCTTTCTCTATTGGCAAGAAATCTTGAAATAAGCTGAATAGTGATGTACATACATACATACATACATACATACATACATAGGTAGGTAGAAATTTGAAATTGTGCATTCCCTGTGCTTTTAGTAAAATTTTAACTTCCATATCCCTGACAAATTTATTGAATTCTCTCATTCACTGTAATATCAATAAAATCTACGAATATCTTGCACTGCTTGCAACAAAGTATATCTGAATATCAATTATTCTACTCCGAGCTGAACAAAACACCTAATTCCACTTCTAAAAGTAAACTTGTCTTTATTATTGAAACTATCTTTTCCTAACAGCAATTTCGGGGGAAGTGGGTAAGTTGATTAGATCGACCCCTGTGCTCAAATGGCATTTATTTTATCGACCACGAAAGAATGAAACGCAAGGTCGATCTCGGTGGAATTCGAACACGTAAAGTAAAGTCGGATGAAATGCCGCTGAGTATTCTTTCCGGCGCCGTAAAACCATTGCAAATATATAAACAAATCATTTCTCTATGATTTTCTTCTATAACATATCAGATTTCTAACCACTGAGAGATGAGACAAAGTCAGTCCGTCTTTGCAACTGACTGTCTTACAGCTTCACAGTAGCATAACTCAGACGTCACTTAGCCCTTGCATTTTGCTACCCAACATAAAATTTTATGCAATCTTCCGTTAAACCAGAAGCATTTTACATACAATGCCACTCGACATACTGGCTATCATTTACACATTATCTACATATATAGCAACAGAATAGGGTGGGCATATTTTCATGTTGCTACAAAGTAAAAGAGCTAGAGACTTCAGATGAGCAAATGTCATCTGTAACGAAGAGAAATATTCTCATCATCATAGTGCAAAAATTCCATTAGATTCTCTTCTTCCTCTGACTAATATCAACCCACCAAGATACCGATAGCCCGTTGAACACGAGAGTGAGACTTCGGACTTCACACTTAGCATTTTGAACAGTATATGCATGCTGTTATTTTAGTATCGATAGAGAAATAAAATAAACGCGTAATTTTCAAACTTCTTTCCCACTCATGTTCATACAAGCTTTAATGAAAAAGTACTTAACTCATAATATCAGGATTAATTAAGTACAACATTTCTAAAGTGACATTTCCAGATCTTCATTAATGTTGATATTTTAATTTTAGTATTCTGTTTGCATTGCATATTATTACACATGAATTTTCTCAATATAGAAAATATATTTTTGCTATGAAAAATATCAGTAAAGTCAGACATACCCACAAATTAGAAGGTCTATTTAAAAGAAAATAATAATCATTTTTACTAAAGGCACAAGGCCTGAAATTTGGTGGAGGGGACTAGTCGATTACATCGACCTCAGTGTTTCACTAGTACTTAATTTATCGACCTCAAAAGGATGAAAGGTAAAGTCGGCCTCAGCGGAATTTGTACTCAGAACGTAGCGACGGGCGAAATACCGCTAAGCATTTAATCCAGCGCGCAAACGATTCTGCCAGCTCACCGCCTTAGTAGTAGTAGTAGTAGTAGTAGTAGTAGTAGTAGTAGTAGTAGTAGTAGTAGTAGTAGTAGTAATAATAATAATAATAATAATAATAATAAAAAAAAACAGAAACAATTCCTATCATAGTAGGTGCCTTAGGTATAATAAAAAAATATTCAGACAAATACATAACAAAAACACCAGGACTTACAAATATATATAACATACAGAAAATTGCACTACTGGGTACTGCACACATTCTACGCAAAACACTTTCAATACAGTAAACATAAGAGCACCACAGCAATCCACAGCACATACCCAAGGCGCACAGAGCTGCGCTCGGTAGTGCAGTGAAAGCACGTTATAAAAATAAAACTACTGAACAATAATAATAATAATAATAATAATAATAATAATAATAATAATAATAATAATAATAATAATAATAATAATAACGCTAATTTATATTTAATTTGTTCCTCACACGATTCTCTATTGACTTGACCGGCATTTTCATAATTTTGCATACACAAAGAACGAAGTAATTGAACTATTTTGTTTGGGTTTTGCAAAATTTCTGCCTCGGACCGTAAAGTAAAACTTACCCATGCTATATGTTTCTGTGGTTCTATGTAAATAATGCAAACAAAGGGAAAAGGAAAAAAATGGCTTGCAGCTTCGGTATGGAAAAAAAAGGAAAGAAATACTGAAGGCTGTTGTTTCTGGAGAGGGGAAAGACACTGCATTACTGTGTAAAATGACTCAGTCGGTATTGTCCAAAAGAGCGATCTAAATTTTTTTTAAATCAAACCGAAAAGAGGAGAATTATGGATCTCAACGAATTTGATTTTGCCTTAATGATAAGCTATAAGTAAATTTTACGGCGGCAGAACTTCACTTCAGGTATTAAAGATTTTGCCCAGTACTTAAGCTTTGAGACATTTATGAGTGTGAATAGTTACTTGTGCATCATATGAATGCAAATAACTAAGAAATAACTGTAAGTCTTTAGAAGTCTGGAGGAAAGAAAAAAAATCCGTAACAGGCACTTCGGCTCATCATCAAATATATTCTCATACTGAGTTCGTCAATTCCTTATTTCTCCCTCTGAAATATCACATCCATGTTGAATGAATGGAATTGAAGGGTCTCTGTTAAGTCAAAATCTGTTCTATCCGAAATCATAGTAGAGATATATTCCATTAACCAATTACATTTATATGTCATGGCATGAATAAAGAAGTTTCTTTAGGATTTGTGGCTCTTTGTTATAAATCTGCATTGTAATTATTATCACGAATTTCAAAATGAATGAAAAGGGCATTTGAAGTATACATACACACATATATATATATAGGGAAAGAGACACATACACACATGTATATCCTAAGATTCATAAGAAAGAAACTAACCAAGTTTAAAGATTAAAACATCTTTTTCACTTGCAAGCGTTTATGAATCAAACTGTGTAAATAATTATGACTATCTGAGCATATCTGCTTTACATACATACATACTTACATCACACACACACACACACACACACACACACACACACACACACACACACACACACACACACACACATACTTGCAAACTCCGAACTATAAATATATACATGCATATGTTAATGTTTGCGCTTTGTTCAGTTATAATAAAAGCAATTTTACATTAATCTGATAGGATACTCTATACTTTTGTAGAGAAAAAATTTATTATTCTTAAACAAGAATATTATTCTCAGTGACTTCGAAGTTTCGACCAGTTAAGCCATCTTCGAACTGTAGTGCATTGAAGTTAATCTTGGCTCTCTGTAGTCTCTGTTCAGCTAAAATCTTCCTTGGGTGTATGGGTTTTAGCAGAGTGATACTTAGGTTTTAGAGTCTGTTTTTATGGAGAGATATTTTGGAGAAATTTTTATTGATTAAATTTGGGTCTATGTTGTTGCTTTGAATTTATTATTGCAAATAGAACTTTGTGTGCACATGTGTATATCTAGGTGTCCCTGTTGTTAGGTAGACACGAGAGAAGGTCAGTAGTTTTAGTTATTCTGGGTTTTTTTTCTTTCTTGTGATTTAATCCTTTGCTTTGACTTTAAGGTCAATGGTACAAAGACTAGTATTGAATCCTTAATAATTTGGTGTGTCAAGATTTTTGTAATAGATTTTTTTGAGATTCACAAAATAATGTAAGTAGGTGGTATGTTTTAGTTGATCAGTCTCTTTAGTTGTTGGTGTTGTTATTTAGTGTATTTCCTCTTTTTCTTTGGACGTTTGGGGTTATTATTGAGACATGTAATGGTGTTATTTTTGAAAACTGCTTCTCTGGTTCTTTGGTCTTCACAAAAAGATTTGCTCCTCTGTATGTTTCTCTCTAGGTGTTGATTGTTCCACAAGCCATTTGATTAATATATATGGGTTTTAACCCTCGTGTTTTATGGAGGCAGAGTTTGTGTGCTATGTGTTTATAAATATCTTTTCAATTGTTTCAAACGTGGGTATCTTATAATATATTATTTTAGGCCTCTGGATATATGTGAAGGTGGGGCATTATAAAAGGTATGGATATATACATGCATAAGGATGAAAATAAAAATAAAATTTAAAAATCCGATTTGAAAATTAAAAACTTTAGAATTTATAATTTAGAAAAAGAAACGAAAAAAATTTTAAAGGATCAATGAAAGAAAAAGGTCTTCCATTTTGCTTGCAAACAAATACATTTTGTTATGTGTGTATGTAGATTTGTGTGCTTATATTAAAAATATCTTTCGTTGGGATTTTGGTTGGAGATAGGGAAATTTTTAAATAATTTCTATAGTACTTGTTTAATATGAAGCTGTAAAAGTGTTTTATACGTATATATTAGAGATAATTGATAGTGTAGGTGGAGGGAAGGGTGTTGATGAGATGTTAATATGTTAGCAGTTAAAATTATTGGTTTGAAATGTTTTAATGATTTTAAGATTTTGAGCCTGCATGAAGAGACTAGTTCAGTTTCGGTTCAGAAATTCGTGGCTGGTTGTTATCTTGTCATGGTTCTGCATATATGAGTATTTTCTAATTGATGCTAAGCGGTGAATTTTTATTTTAATTACCATGCATGTTTGGATAGTGATGTATCTTTTTTCCCGTTTGGTTTGCGAAAAGTGTGTGTGTGTATTAACTGTATCGTGAGTTGTGTTGGGTTTGTGTTTACCGTTACGTTATATACGATATTTCTGGAGGGACAATTTCGTTACAGACAGGATGAAGCTGTTCTACTATTGCAATTGTTAGTATGTGTTACTATTCTCTGTAAGAGAGAATTTTCTCCACGCTAACTGCAGTGAATTTTCCGTTAGAAGTTGAAATATGTTACAAGCATATTTTAACTAACCTAATGCTCATTGCTTAAACACTATTTGGTGCTAATACTCCTAATGCTCTGGAGGAAGCTGAGTAAACTGTTATCTCCAAACTATAACCTAGTTGATATTTTTTAATTTTTTAAAATACATTTATTTTTGTATGGCATATTGTATTTTCTCTTCTTTTTATGCAAACTGTGAAATTGAGTCCGAACGCTCTATATGTATGTATGTATGTATGTATGTATGTATGTATGTATGTATGTATGCATGGATGCATGCATGCATGGATGCATGCATGCATGCAAGCATGTATGCATATATATGTATGTATGTATATTCTCCAGCATGTAGAATATTGTGTTCATATGTTTCAGAATCTGAGATAAAATTTCTTGATGCCGGAGGGGAAATTCTATTTTGACGCTTGCACTTGCGAATGGTTGCATGTGATAAGCAGAAATATACACAGGCATTCTCCCGCGTTACAGCTACGGAAACTGTAAAATATTAGCATTAATTTCGGGATACAGTCTGTAATTTTATTCGTACGGGAACTCGTATTGCATAGTTTTTAACTTGTCGTGGCTGCGTGGTAAGAGGTTTGCCTCCCAACCACATGGTTCCGAGTTCACATATATGTGTGTGTTTGTGTGTGTGTGTGTGTGTATGTGTGTGTGTGTGTGTGTGTGTGTGTGTGTGTGTGTGTCTGAGTTTGTTACCCCACCACCGCTTGACAACCAGTACTGTTGTATTTACATCTCCGTAACTTGGCGTTCGGCAAAAGCACCCAATAGAATAAGTACCCGGCTTAAAGAAAATCAGTACTGGAGTCGATTCATTCGACTAAAATATTCTTTGAAGCCGTGCCTCCAGCATGGTCGCAGTCTAATGACGGAAAGAAGTAAAAGAAAAAACAGAAAAGATAAAATTTTAAACTAAATTTCTTAGCTGAATAGCTACTTGCATTTAGTTAAGATGAAAATATATAGTTAACGATTTGAAAAGCTATCATGTTACACATATACAAGCACACACAAAAACACACGTATCTATAAAGAAAAATCAAACAATGTTTCAACTCTGCGTGAGTATATGTGTGTATGTGTCAGCGTGTAGAAAGGAAGTATGTGAATGTGTGATTATTATGTACCTTATATTTGTATATAAAATACTACAATTAACCGTCGTTTTTGATGACACCAGTTAGTAGTAAATATTGTCCCTCGCTCTCCTAGTAATGCTCATTCTCCCACCACTCCTCGCACACTAGTCAACGTCTGTTATGGTGAAAACGTCCTCTTACGATATTACGATTCCTCTTGTATATTGTATCGAGCTATATTGTACCGAGTGTTTAGAAATACTTTTATGTATAAATTGATCGCACTGCTTGTTTTCAGTTGTTTTCCTGTGATTCTTGCTCTGTCTTTTTTTTTTTTTTGCTTTGTATTTATTTTTAATGTCCGTAGGAACGCAGTCTCACTTGATAATACAAAAATCAACGGAAAAATTAATTTTGCATCCTGGAATTTCGCGTTACGGACAAATTTTCAGGAACGCATTACTTCCGTAAAGCGAAGAATTCTTGTACTCCAGTTCTGTGTGTATCAAAAAATTTTTTAAAAACCCATAGCAATTTTTTCTCTATTTAGCTTTTTGCGAGTATTCGAAAGTATAATTTTCTAACACTTTCATTCCAAGCATGAATGATATAAATATACGTTTCAAACGACGAAGGTAAATTCTATTAGATTCAGTTACTTCTTAGTCACTTTTGTTTGCTACTTGTATGATAAAATATCGATTATTAGAGTAGACCCTCAATTAGAAGTTTGTAAAGGATGTAAATCAACTTATTTTACATTCCTACCTATCAATTAGTTTTGACCTCGGAGCTGAATGGAAGTCCTGAACTTAGTTGTTTCGAATATTAGATTTTTCAGTATGGTGTTCGTAACTTGGTTTACAAAATGATATACTTATAATACATCTGGTTGAAGATTTATAGTAATTTTTGAAACTATCTTCAACATTTGGGTGACTACATGCATAGAATTGTTTTTCACATAATCTATAGAAAAAGATGTTTTGGGTGTAGTTAGAAACAGCTATAAAGAAAGCCCAGCAGTTGCATATATATTTCAGTCAGTAAACTTTAAGATGTCTATACCCGTGACAGGCTTCTAAATGTTTTACAGGAACCATACCATACATTCTCCTCCGAAGAAATGAGCATGCGATAAAGTTAAGTTCAATAAGTTTCAAAATAAGCATGGCATCTCATCATACTTTATTCGAATAGAAAAGTGTTTTAAAACAAATTACATGATTAGCATAAAACATTTCAGATCATGAAATACATGCATCGTCAATGTCGTATATGGAAGAAAACTGAACCCAAGAAATATATTTACTTCCGATATCTATTACCTGAAGAAGAATATAAATTGTATTGTCTAACTTGATAAAGATTACTTCCAGATTTACAGACCTTGTTGAGAGCATTGGTTCAAAAGAAGCTCTCTTCTCTCTTGCTTTGATGCTGTTGCTTACAACAAATCTGCGTTCGTTCAGTATCTTACTTGAAAACAGTCTGAACCGACCTGAGCCGATCAATTTGTGTGACACTCTTCATATCTCGATTTGTAAGTGAAGACACAACGTCACCAGGTTCTACTTCTCCTTTCCGCTTCCGGGCTGTTTTTTTATTTTTTACATCTTGTGGATTGCGCCTGATTCCTATTTTTTTCGATTCTTTTAGCATCATCACCGTTCGTACCTTTCCTGTTTTATAAAGTCCGATGATTGACGCCAGTGGTAATTGTAATGAACCTCTTTTACGATAAAGTATCCGAGGTAGAACTAGCCACTTTCTTTTGAACAAATTTCATTTTTGCTCAATGATCTGAAGCCGTGAAAGCGCCATCACGTATGTTAAAGTGACTGCGAAAGGCGTGGATATAAGTCGAAATGTAGACACCGTATTTTATACTTCCCTGTTAACTTTGAATCATCAATTGTTGTTAGACCGTCTTCGGCTTGCTTGATAATCTGCATCTCGCAACTCCTATCTAACAATGTTCCAGCGTATACACATCCCAGGCTCTTAACAGCTTCTTCCTTGACTGTTGGAATGTTTTGTCCTGCTATTTTAAATTTTACTTTTTTCTGCACTCCCCTAATAAATGTCAGACTATGCTCTGAATCACATTCTAGATCACTTTATCAGCTTATCTAGCCTTGAAATATACAAGCGCAGGAGTCGCTGTGTGGTAAGAAGCTTGCTTCCCAACCACATGGTTCCGGGTTCAGTGCCACCTTGGACAAACGTCTTCTAGTATAGCCTCGGGCCAACCAAAGCCTTGTGAGTTGATTTCGTAGACGGAAACTAAAAGAAGCCCGTCGTATATATATGTATATATTGTTGTTGTTGTTGGCACTCCGTCCCTTACGATATCGAGGGTTCCAGTTGATCCGATCAACGGAACAGTCTGCTCGTGAAATTAACGTGCAAGTGGTTGAACACTCCACAGCCACGTGTACCCTTAACATAGTTCTAGGGGATATTCAGCGTGACACAGTGTGACAAGGTTGACCCTTTGAATTACAGGCACAACAGAAACAGGAAGATAGAGTGAGAGAAAGTTGTGGTGGAAGAGTACAGCAGGGTTCGCCACCATCCTCTGTCGGAGCCTCGTGGAGCTTTAGGTGTTTTCGCTCAATAAACACTCACAATGATGTGGTGGTCTATATTAGAAGGTATTCCACAATAGAAGGTTGTGTCCTTCAGTTGGTCCTCAACCAAATCCTTATAGTATTCTGCATCCATAATAACAATTGTACCCCCTTTATTTACTTGTTTAATTACTGTTTGATCGTTTTGTGTACGTTTCAGTACAAACATTTCGGATTTTCTCATGTTTGGCTTAACATTAGTATTGCGTCTAAGGGGAAATTATGACAGGATATCAATGTATTGGTCAAGATAGTTATTCCGTTTAGTAGGGTGAAATTTGATTTATTCTTTACTAGGGATTCATCAATCACATTACTTTTATTAGTGAATAATTCTACAAGTCGTAACTTACGACAGAATTTTTGGATATCCTTATTTACTTGTTGGTGGTTGACTGTTGGTGTAGGTGTAAATTTCAGTCCTTTTGACAGAAGTTGGATTTTATCATTGTCAAGATCTCTTTTGGATAAATTAATTATTTTAGGCTCTATATGTTCAGTTGTTTTGGATATATTTCCTGCTGGGTTTTTCCTTTCTCCGGTGTTTGCTGTCATGACATTAAAAAATAAATTTTCTGTTTAAGAATTATGTTCTTGTTGATGTTTACTTGATGGACTTTGCGTTTTGGTTGTGATATTTTACTTGGTTTCGTTATGTTTTCTGTCCTGTTTTTGGTATTATGTATATTATTTTTCAATTTCTTGTTAATATTCTTTTTAACAACTTGGGGGAATGATCTAGTCTTACTTCGAGATCTAGAACGGCTTTTTACCCAGTTTCTTGTAGGTAATCTCTGTTGAGGTCTTGAAAATGATCTCTTGTGAGCATTAGGGTTTTTTGCATATAAAAAAGGAAGAGTTCTTACCGTAGTTCATCTTTAGTTCTATATATAAGGCGACCAGACACAATTCAAAACCGATAAAGAAATAATTCACCATCATTAAATAGTGATGAGAGTGCAGGGAGCAGCCTTTGTCACTTCATCAAAGTAAGAATCAAAGAACTCTTTAGCCACAGAAGCACATGTTCTATTTACTGACAGGGAGACAACCTCCCCACTGCAAGCGAGTATATATATATATATATATATATATATATATATATATATATATATATATACTCCAGTAATTACTGTTAATTTATAATTATATTGAAAAGGTGAAAATATAATTATATTCCTACCAATTTATTATGAAGCAACTATTTTTGTGAAGCACTACTACTACTACTACTACTACTACTACTACTACTACTACTACTACTGCTGCTGCTGCTGCTGCTGCTGCTACTGCTGCTGCTGCTGCCGCTACTGCTGCCGCTACTGCTGCTGCTGCAGCAACTACTACTATTACAGCTGCTGTTGTTTTTGTTGCTGATACTGTTATTAAGGCTCTGACCTTGTGCCAAAATTTGAAACTATCATATAATTACTAAGGCTTCGAACTGGCAGAATCATTGAAGTTTCGGGAAGAATACTCTGCAATATTTGATCCGGTTCCTTTCTTTAATTTACCTTTCATCCGATCAAGTTTGGTAAATAAAGCACTCTCAAGTACAAGGATCGATAGTATCGACTAAAAACCACCCTACAAAATTGCTGGTCTCGTACTTAAATCGAAACCATTGTTTTTAAAACGGTGAACTGGAAGAAATACTAGACCGCCGTGAACAATATCTTGTGGTATTTCTTCCGCCTCTTTTTCCTTCTGAGTTCAAATTCTGCCGTGTTCATATTTGTCTTTCATCCCGCTAGAATTGATAAAATAAAGTACCTGTCTAGTACGGGGTTAGATGATATTGATTAATTTCATCTCCTCAATAACTGGTCTCTTTGTGTCTAAATTGGAAATCATTATTGTAGTTGCTGCGGCTGCTTTTGTTGCTGTTGCTGCTGCTGCTGCTGTTGTTGTTGTTGTTGTTGTTGTTGTTGTTGTTGTTGGTGGTGGTGGTGGTGGTGGTAGTGGTAGTGGTGGTGGTGGTGGTGGTGATGCTGCTGTCTATGAAGACATAAAACGTTTGCTGAACGACTAAAGCCTGACAGTATTTTCCCATCAGACAGGTGCCAACTTCCAATAATCTAGCATAGCATTGTATGAGAGGAAGAATGTAAGATATTTGTGCGTTATCTAAAGTCACGGGAGCACTTCCATTCTCAGTCAAGGAAGATTTATTGGCATCCCTGGTATGCACGTTAAGTTAAATCTACAAGGAAAGGAATGCTTTTGATATTATAAGCTTCATTTGTAAAACAGAAGACGGAGCAAAAGTGCAAATCCAAATTATACCATACACACATGCAAATAAACTAGTCCCACACAATTCGGGAAGTAAAAATAAAAAGGGATATCAGTAACGACATTGAATCTTGACTTATTGTTAACTTTGTGGCACAGTTTGAGCAAGTGGTTAAAGCCAGGGAAACTTTCGGCGATATGTGATCGAGCTGGGGTATCTGTGGATTAAAAACAAGTTGCTGTGACGTTACAAGATCACAAATGATCGTTCGAACTGTGCGTAGAGGGTGCAGAGACGAAGACCTTAAAATTCAGTATCCAAGAAAGAAATCCTCTTACAAGAGTTATTACAGAGGTCTCTGCGCAGAAAGTTTTATGGAAAAGAACAAGATCAACATCTCATGGAGGCTGCTGGTTTTAAGAGTGCACTGCACACAGCACTCATTTCCAGGAAGTAACTGAATGTCTCAAAAACTCCGTATTTCAGTTTCAACAAGTGGAGGCAAAGAGAGTAATCCAAAAGAGTAGCAACAGGAACTAAGGCATCAGAAACTACAATACCAGGAAAACCCCGAAAATTGAGAACTGTTCACAAAGCTAACGGGAACTTAATGGTCACCCATATGAAATACGTTACTACTTTCTCAGCCCAAAAAGATGGGATCGTATTCAAGCAATATAAGAAGGACAGAATATTAATACAAATTTTCAGACAGGCGTTGCTATGTGTCAATGATCCATAGGATGTTGTATTTCATTTACCCAGTATATTCCAAATGCTCTTCGCACGGAATTTGCTGTCTCCAGTTATGAATAAAACATGGAGAGGTTGCTTAATCAAGAATGTAGAGTGCTCTTATTAACCCCGTACCCCATAAAATTTAGAAATTACACCTAATTTAGAGAAAATTACGATCTCTACTACTACTACTACTACTACTACTAATAATAATAATAATAATAATAATAATAATAATAGTAATAATGATAGGAAGATGAATAATAATAATAATAATAATGATAGGAAGATGAATAATAATAATAATAATGATAGGAAGATCAATAATAATAATAATAATAATAATAATAATAATAATAATAATAATTATTATTATTATTATTATTAATATTATTATTGTCGTTGTTGTTGTTGTTGTTTTTCTTCTTTCTCCAAATTTTCTTGCATTTTTCGCCGAGTGTTTTCCGTACACCTAGGGCAGAGAAGCTCATTGTATGCATTCCCAGTTTACACACGCAAATTCACATGTAAAATATGTATATGAGCGATAATGCTCTTCTCAGTACATGAGTCGTTCCAGTTAACACGATTTTTTCACTTCCTGTAGTGATGGTAAGCCTGGTATCATTTTCAAATAGGTTTCAGTACCTTTTTTTTTTTAATCATTCCTAGAGATCTTACAATCACTGGTACGGTAGTCGCCTTGAGATGTCACATTTTTTCAATTTCTATTAGAAAGTCTTTATGTTTACTGATCTTGTCAAATTCTTTCGCCGCTATATTGTGATCGCAAGGAATACTCATGTCAGTTAATAAACACACATTTTTTGTCTGATCTTTTATAATATCCAGTTTATTAGCTATTATAGTTATGTACGAGAAAGTCCTAGAGAATCGACACATTTTCTCCCTCAGTCACAGCTTCAGGATGGTGCTTATACCGTTTGGCAGCGGTTCTGATTATATAATGCCAACATATAGCCCATTGTAAATACTGGCCGACTCTGTCATGTCTTACTTTATATTCTACAGGTGCTAAGACTCTACACTCTAAGATTAGGTGGTCTATAGTTTCAAACTCATCGTTACAGAATCGGCATTTTGGGTCAGCTCCATTTTTCATCACATTTGCTTGATAGTACCGGGTTAATAAGCTTGGTCTTAAGCAGCTAATATAAAACCTTCACTCTCTGCTTTTAGTCCTGAGCTTGGTAACCACGGATGCGTGTGTTTCTGGTCGACATCAGCTTGTCTGCAACGGGCTACATACTTGCCATGCAGAGGTTTCTGTTCCCATCTGCTAGCTAATTTTTCATGTGCTTTTGTCTTTGCAAGTAATTTTATTTCCTTTGCAGCAGCAGTTGGCGCATTTCCTTCAACCGGATTAATCTGGTAGGTATCTAAGAGATCAGTAGCGAATTTTTTGCTCTCTTTCAGAATAGAGTGAAGTTTTTTCGGTCTTTCATCTTTTTCAACAAGTTTTAGCATCCAATCGTTGGTTGTTTCAAGATATTTGGCCAGTCCGATTGCGGTGGTTTGTATGTAAGTTCAAGCTGGATCAAGCCTCAACCTCCCTGAGCTCTGGAAAGGTAAAGACGATCCTGCCTTTGGATGGTGCATCTTATTACAAGTCAGTAGCTTGCGGATTTTTCTATCAATTTTCATTATTTCACTGGTATTCCAGTTAAGCACATTGAAACTATAAAGAACAACTGGGACTGCTAAGGAATTTATGGCTAACACCTTATTGTATGCATTCAGCTCAGACTTCAGAACTGCTCGAACGCTTCTATAACATCCCTTTCTAACCTTCTCTTTCATGCTTGCATGCTGGATACCAGAGCTTCATTTATTCTTAGGTATTTATAGTTTTGTTGCTGCTCAAGTTCCTTTATTACTGTTTCGACATCTAATTCGATTGAATTTGACTTTACGAGTTTCCCTCAAATTCAATATATTGATGGCAGACCTCGTCAGAGTAATGTGAAATGTGTCCTGCATGTGCAACCCTACAGAGTTAAAGAGACATATACAACATTTCATTCACCGCATGCAGTCTCAGGTTACAGCCATACAGAAAGGATCAGAGTATACAAAGAAGCTATGAAGAAATTTGAAACCATCAAACGTAACGATAGGAATGGGATTTGCCCACTCTATAGGAGCAAATCATGGAACACCGTTGAAAGGATTAAGAAAAAAATAGGGAAGGCCAACTCATGGTATGAAAACCACAAATACCAGAGCGTCATGTTCGTCGACACCACCCCTAGAGGCGAACTGGCGTACCGCTTTAGAAGGGCCCTAGACAAACTTAAGCTAAGAATTAAGGTTGTTGAAAGGCCAGGCAACCCTATCAAATCCCTTATCAGTAGAACGTACCCTTTTAGCAGAACCCCCTGCACTGATAGGAACTGTAGTGTATGTAGATTTAGCCCACAAACAAACTGTAAAACCATAAATGTGGTCTACATTATAAGATGTACAGAGGGACGATGTAATAACAAGACAACGACGTATGTAGGGGAAACAGCACGGAGCATAGGAGAGCGGGTAAATGGACATTGGAGGGAACTTAAGGAAGAGAAGAGCTCATCAGTTCTGTACCAGCACGCTGAGCAGGAACACGGAGGCTCACTCAACAACATAGAAATTATAACCTTGTCCATACATAACACAGACGCAGCTCTTAGATAAATTACAGAAGCGAAGCTACACACATAATAGAAGATAAACCTAGCCTGAATAGGAAACTGGAATGGAACACTAACACACACACCCAACAAACCACAACATATGACAATAAATTCCCCATAAACTGATAACAATATGAACAAAATATAATACAATACATAGATAAACAAATGGAATTAAATACTACATACGTTAACAAAATTAAATTAAATACAAAAAAGTAGGTATAAACACATGAACAAATAAATAAATAAAAACAAAAATTAACGAACATGTATTAACAGAGGATATAGATAATACAGGCACTCCCCTTACACACATGCACTTAATAAAACATAGACACACATGGAGGGATAGGCATGCGTAGACACATACAATCGGAATACAAAATACGGGACACACATAAGAAAGAAGAAAGCAAAGGACCACTGATGAGGTCATAAAAGTGTGACGAAAGAACTGGCCGAAATAGGATTAATGTAATGTAATGCAATATAAAGCTGAAGCAAATTAGCACCAAATATACAGTGCGTGTGTTTTTATTGGTTAAACTGGCAATATGACCATCCCCAAATACAACAACATATATATATATATATATATATAGAGAGAGAGAGAGAGAGAGCAAAACGCATATAAATAAAAGTTCCTTATATGCGTTTTGCTCCATTTATTGTTATTATTCATATCTACTCAAAATGCATCGCTTTTACTTGGTATCTCTACCTACAAAACGGGTGTGATATCCTGGGGGGTTTTTTGTGTGATTTTTGCTACCCATGGTAACCATTAACATATTTACATTGTCAGGGTCTTTTTTAAACTGAGATAATATTAATATATACATAAACTGATATATATATATATATATATATATATATATATATATATATATATATATATATATATATATATATATATATATATATATATATATATATAGGAGGGAGAATGTACGAAAAAAAAACAACAACAGACGAGGACAGGTGGTGTAAACAACAAAAGGATGTATTAGTATGACGCTCGGGAATACAGAAAGTTTTCAACGTTTCGAGCTACGCTCTTCAACAGAAAGAATACGGAGAAAACAAGGAGAAAAACACGGGGAAAAAAAATTGAATGGTGTTTGGTCAACGATCCTCACCTGCTCAAAGCTTTCTAAGTGGATTAAAATGACATAGTCTTTTATTGTTTTACTCGTTTCAGTCATGTGACTGCGGCCATGTTGGAGCACCGCCTTTAGTCGAACAATTCAATCACAGGATTTATTCTTTGTAGGCCTAGTACTTATTCTATCGGTGACTTTTGCTGAACCGCTAAGTTACGGAGACGTAAAAACATCAGCATCGGTTGTCAAGTGATGGTGGAGGTGGTGGTGGGGGGGGGCACAAATACAGACACACATGCACACATGTATATACGACAGGTTTCTTTCTGTTTCCGTCTACCAAATCCACTCGCAAGACTTTGGTAGTCTTGAGGCTATAGTAGAAGACACTTTTACAAGGTGCCACGCAGTGGGACTGAACCCGGAACCATATGATTGGGAAGCAAGACTCTTACCACACAGCCACTAGCCTGTGTAGATTTCTCAGCCTGAAGAAATATTCAACTGACCATATTCAAAATGCATCTGTAATTTATTACTTGTAATTTGAATGAATTGGATATGGAAACAATTGTAGGTAATATGAAATTGACTGTATGTTACTAAATTGATGTTTATCTGTTAAACTCTCCATTTTCTTGTTGTATACATTTTCTCTCAATTTTCTCCATTTTCTTCTTATCAAGTAAAATGTATGTATATATATATATATATGAAAAAGAGAGAGTGAAAGAGAGAGAGGGAAGTATAAGGTGATCGTATAAGGTATTTGACACCTTAGATACAATTTGTTGAGTTGATACTCATTGCAAGCGTCTTATTGTTTTCTAATAAAAATAAAAATTAAAACTCGTTTCAGCTCAACTGCCTGTGCAAACCATCGAAGTCAACTCATAACGTACGTCATTCGCTATTACCGAGGAGACCGCACAGTAGTAGTCATTTTTTTCTTTTTTTCTAACGCTTAGTCGGGAGGGAAGGCAAAGCCCGTGTTCTGTTTCATTACCTCTGATACTTGTAGGAGGGAGGGAAGAATTTGAAATCAGAGCGCGAAATGTCGGAACAAATACCACGAAATGTTCTGTCTGATGCTCTAATGAATCAGCCAAATTGTGAAAACATTGTTTAAGTAGTAGAATTTATGATAATCTCATAATAAATCAAACTCAGTCACAGAAGCATAAAGACAAGGGGCAACTAAATAACCGTGGCACAGAATTTCCTGTCGACACACGTTGTATACTCCACAGAAGGGTCAATTCATTAAAAATTAATACAACGTCTGCTAAAATTCTGAATGAAAATCTTGACCAAATCAAATTCTGATATTGTTTATTTTCTGCCCTCTTGAGATATTATTTTATGCCTAAATTTATTGTTTATTTTCTTGGAACTCAGTAGTCCGCAACACTTATGACTATTTCAGGTGACATAATCGTTTAGTGAGTGATAGTTGTCATCGCTAAATTCTTGGGCGGAAAAAAAATATAACGCAACACTTCTAGACAAAAAAATCATTAGTCCATTTTTTGCTATGTCGCTGCAATTTTGAGTGTAATGCGTACCATTTTCCCAGGTAGTCTGTTTTCTTTTCAGAACTGTATGAATGTATGTGGCCACAGATACATACGCCATTAACATAAATGTTCCTTCTTTCATAGCAGAGCTGTAATATAGGAAAGCTTTTCAGCAATTACTATGTTCTGCAGCCAAAGTTTTGTATTTCAATGACAGAAACAGGTATATGATTTTCTTTAAATTTCGATGTTTGTTTGCATTCATAAGTCAATAATTAAGCAACTATATCATTCATATCTGCAATCTCTGAATCCAAGATACTTGTGTCCCACATAGCATTAATATCCCATGAATCATCAGAAATACGCTTTGCTAATACTTTTCCTTCTTTTTTTCCATTGAAAACCACCTTGGAAATACTTTCCAATAGTTTGAAATCCATCAAATCTTTTCGAGTGATGATACCTCGTATGCAATTGAATTCATCTACAACGACAAGGTGCCGAAGTCCCATCGTTCGAAAAATAAGAAAAGCACGGTACAAGGAAAATTTTGTTGGAATACTTATTGCTGAATCATTGATGAATGGGTACTGAAATAAAAGAATATTATATATTTTATTTATACATTACAGTTTTAGATAATGTTTGTTTATTAATATCTGAGCAAACACAAAATAGAAGTTATCGAAATACAATTAGTGTTCTTTTCTACTCTAGGCACAAGGTCCGTAATTTTGGGGGAGAGAGCCAGTCGACTAGATCGACCCACTACGCAACTGGTACTTCATTTATCGACCCCGAAAGGATGAAAGGCAAAGTCAACCTCGGCGGAATTTGAACTCAGAACGTAAAGACAGACTAAATATCGCCAAGTATTCCGCCAGGCGTGCTAACGTTTCAGCAAGTTTGTCGCCTTAGTGTTAAAGAAAATGTTTCAGACAACTGTTTAAAAACAAATGCCCTATGAAATAAGGACAAAAAAAAAAATCAACATTTGACTAGTTTTATATCAAGTTCTTGTCTTGTTTTACAAATAAAATTTTAAATTCAATAAGTTAAATATATTTTATGTATTCCTGAATATGCATGTTATCAAATCTCGGTAGCTAAACTTTAGTGATTAAAATAAATGAGTCTGGGATATTTTTATTCATGCTCAAATAGGTATAGCAGTTTTCTTCAAAAACATATCATGTATCAATTTTAAAGATGTATGATTGACATATCTTTAATACTTCATTTACTGATTCATTGTCAGCAAGACTAATTGATGTACACTATTTCTAAATTTTATAGGAATACAAATTATTTTCGTTCGGAGATAAAATTAAAAATTTACAAAATAGTGTGGTTGGGAAGCAAGATTCTTAACACACAAACATGTCCGCACCTATATATATCTATTACTTATCTCTCTCTCTCTCTCTCTCTCTCTCTCTAGATATATATATATATATATATATATATATATATATATATATATATGTGTGTGTGTGTGTGTGTGTGTGTGTGTGTGTGTGTGTGTGTGTGTGTGTTTGTGTTTGTGTGTGTGTTTGTGTGTGTGTGTGTGTGTGTGTGTGTGTGTGTGTGTGTGTGTGTGTGTGTGTAAAACTATCCAGACCGAAACAGTCTATCTCCAACATCTTAAGGAAGGAATCGAAAATGATACCAAACTTAACAAAGGCGCAACATAAAACATTGACAAAACTAAAAAACAAATGCCTTAATTACTTACCATCAAACAAATGGAAAGAAATTTGCGTGATTTCTTGTGAAATTTATGATAGACTGGCACTAGAATATATAAGCAGTGACTGATACAACTGCGACCAGGATTGAGGACCGAATTAACACCGCATGGACTGACATTTGTAAACGAGACAACTACATAGCAAATAGAAAAGCAATCTCATCACAAAGAATAGTAGATTACTCAGATTCTATCACCTCATTAAAACACCTCTATATAAAATATTCTGGATCCTTTCCCACATCCTGAAATCCATACTCTCTAACTTTCCTGGACATGTCAAGAACTCCGACGAAGTTATCAACAAAAATCTGCGCCAACTGCCCCCAGACAAAACAGATATGCTTTTAGTCTTTACGTTGTCTCAATGTACACAACAGAGGCAGCACACTCGGCGGTCATCCACTGCTTCGAACTCGCCGCAGCTGATATACATCAACTATTTTCCATCATCGTGGACAACTACTTCTCTTTCCATGATCACATATACAAACAGACAACAGATCTCCCCATGGGATATAGTCTCTCGGGTCTACTAGCCATCACCTATATGAACCATCTGGAATGTCGAGTACTCAACATCTGTTGCTCATGCGCCTTCTTCACCAGGTATGTAGATGACATCCTCATACTCACATCCTCCCATGAAGAGGCAGACAGAATATTCACGACGTTCAACAACATGGACATGAACATACGGTTCACTATATAACATCCCACCAACACTGGATCCCTATCGCTGCTCGGCTTCCAACTGAAAATAACGGAAGAAGGAGAGATCCACATCGAGCTCTACAGGAAAGCTGTCAGTAGAGATATGTTTGTTCTCTACAATTCAGCCCTTCAGCTAGGTGCCAAAATAGGATACGCCAGAAATGAACTTACACGCACCCAGAGCAAGGACAGAAGGACAGAGGACAAGGTGACTCCCACCACACGCTAACTAGAGGAATTGAAAACCAACGGGTACCCTATATCCATTGTAAATCGGCTTAGGTACCGAAGACGACAAACATGCTGAACACACAGAAAAACCGGCAACACATGCTTCCTTAAAATACCCCATCCGAAGAGCCATAAGAAGAGTAGAATTAGACATACAACTCCAGCCCCTCTCTGAGAAGACACCTAACAAAGAAACGAGCAAGAGACAGCAATGAATGCGCACTAGCTTACTGCCCCGTCCGTGACACAGATTTATGCCAACGAGTAAATGTTGTGTATAGAATACAATGTAACAAATCAACAAGTTCTATGTGGGTAGCACAACAAGACCGTTGCACATTCGCATCAAAGAACATCTAAACACGAGAGCCTCTTCCTTCAGAAAACATCTAGACAGATGCCAGAACACCGACAAAAGCATAAAAATCATAATTGAGGCTAATAACCGAAATTTGGGAAATCTAAGAATTAAGGAAGCTATCCTCATAAACAGACTAGGGCTCCAACTTAACAACAGGCAGGAAATTAGCAAGCAATAAGTTCATTTCTGGTAACATGCTCATGTATTATAAAAAAAAAACTGCACATATAATACATATCTTAGAAGCAGCGCTGCGGATATGCCATCACACACGAGCTTGAGTCATAGCCGCCCTCACGCACTTCTCTTGAGGAATTCCGGAAGGAGCTTCGTGAGACCACTGCAGAGACGCTTCCGGAAAAGAAAAAAATATCAGTAACCATTGGAAAACCGATTATAGCAGTGACTCGATCAATTCCTAGCGATATCTGAAGAAGGAATTTTCATATTTCGAGATATTATATCACGTCAGACTATGAACAATTAAATTACAACAGTTATCGTAGTCCACTCTGCATTGTTGTGCCATTCAAGACACGTTATATCTCACACACATACAGACAAACACAGACACACACGCACACAGACACACGCATATATATATATATATATATTAAAGTATAATTATAAAAATATAATTATAATTAAGGGCGCTGGATGGACAGCGCCTGTTCGCTAGGGATGACGTCAAACTACTACAACCACTTAAATTAGCATTCGTTTAACACAAGGCTGTATGCGAGGGAAATGGACAGAAAAGATTTATAAAAATATTGTGCACAAACGAGTGTAATCCCATGGGTGTGTATATGTATTTCTCATTTATTTATAGTCGGTGCACCCTACTGATAATTGTAAAGCAATCTTAATATTGCAAAACATGAAATCTTAAGATATAGGATTTTTATAAATTTTTTCGCTCCATTTCTCTCGCATGCAGCCTTGTGTTAAACGGAATGCTAACTTAAGTGGTTTGTAGTAGTTTAACGTCTATATCTAGCGTACAGGCACTGTCCCCTCCCCAGCCGCAGACGTAGCTATGTGGTGAGAAGCTTGTTTCTCAACCACATCGTTCCCGGTTCAGTCCCTATGAGTGGCACCTTGAGCAGGTGTCTTCAACTGTAGCCTCGGGCCAGCCCGAGTCTTGTGAATGGATTTCGTAGATTGAAACTGAAAGAAGCCCATCATATTTGTGTAAGAAGATTGAGGCTCACAGAGGGCTAAGCAGGCAGACTAAGACCCACACTACTGGTCAAATTCAAAAAGAGAATATACAAAGAAATTAGCCAGTACCAAAAGAGAAAAAGGTTCTTACAACAAAACCTCAAGAACATGATAACACCGTATGAGGAGTTAAAACTCGCAGATATCATCCATCAGGAATATAACTATATAAACCGAGCCTGTAACAAACACTTCAGCAACAAATTGAAATGGATGAGACAACAACAACCTCAACACACAGGAAACAAAGACAAATACCCAAATAACACCAACGGGATTCTGATGTCGGACTGCGAACTACCGGGGATATACAATGCCATCGCAAACGAAAATAATCACACACCTGGAATGTATGGCTCAGTACTGCTGGATGAAAATGAAGCGTGTGCCGTAGGATTACCACCGAAATATGCAGTGTATAACAAGGTCAGTAAGATCAATTGTCTATCTGAGATTGAAAAAACATTTACTAAGATTAGATGGAGGTTAGGACACCACTACAACAACAACTCAGTTGTAAGAAACCACCACGACAGTAATACACATGATATTCACAATACAACCAATAGTAACAATGGAAATGGCAACAACAACTACACCGCCGCCACCACCAACAACGATAATGATTACACTACCACCATCAGCAACAGCAATGATAACAGCAATAGCAACAACCACACGAACAGCACCGTACACACCAGGAACAACAGCAACAACAACGTCCGTCACAATAACAACAGCAACAGCAACAACAGCAGCCACACATACAATGATAACAACAATGGCAACAACAACACCTTAGAAAATCTCTTTTATAACCCAATTGACAAATCCTATGATATGACCCGAATCTATCCAACGGATTTACCTTTCAACAAAAGAGTATGCATCTCGCCATACACAGGTGATAAAACAGAAGCCATGATCTCTTTAGCTAGAAGCAGACTCAAGAAAACATTAACACGTTATATAGCAGCTGCACCAACACAAAACGAATTAGAGGCCCACCAACTCGGTACAGTAGCTGCAATGGGCATACGAAAACTAAAACATAGAGTTAGAAACAATGAGATAGTATGCCTCCCTACAGACAAATCAGGCAGGATATCGGTAGACAGCCTGCAAAACTACACCCATACGATGCAAAAGCATATAGAAGATATGAGAGAAGTTACACAGCAAGAATATGAAAAAGTAGAGAAAATTCTCAATGCACATATGGGAATGTGATGTAACATACTCCAACCTAAGAGACTCACAGCACAGAACTTCGCATCATCCAACAACGACATTCCTACACTCTATGGGTTACGAAAAGACCATAAACCCATTGCAGACCCTATCATGCCCCCCCCCCATGTCGACCGATTTGTGGTGCCAATATTGCCAGCAATTATAGGCTGTCATTCTTCTTCTCACAGATATTAAGACCACACATCGAGATGTCTCCTGATGTTTGTGAAAGCACTGAGGACCTCCTCAGCAGAGTCAATGAATGTAACTGCTCTCATGACCTGACAGATTGTATTATAGGCAGTATGGATGTAGTATCTCTCTATCCATCCATTGACATTGACTTTGCCGTAGAGAGATGTGTTGAAATTATTTCGGAAAGTGAAGTAACCTTCCGTGAAGTGAACACGAGGGAACTAGGCCTCCTCCTAAAGCTCGTTTATAATAATGAATACTTAGATCACCACGACCTAACTAGATTCTGCCCCACCAGGTCAGGACGAGG
>NC_142928.1:115580157-115625157 GCF_046866305.1 Octopus bimaculoides | reverse complement strand
ATTCCTACAGCTGCGTTAACTGGAGCAACGAGAAATAAAGTGTTTTGCTCAAGAACACAACACGCAGCCCGGTCCGGGAATCGAACTCACAACCTCAAGATCGACGCTCTAACCACTAAGCCATGCGCCTTCACTTATATATGCATATATATATATATATATATATATATATATATATATATATATATATATATATATATATATATATATATATATATATATATATATATATATATATATATATATATATATATATATATATATATATATATATATATATATATATATATATATATATATATATATATATATATATATATATATATATATATATATATATATATATATATATATATATATATATATATATATATATATATATATATATATATATATATATATATATATATATATATATATATATATATATATATATATATATATATATATATATATATATATATATATCTATATATATATATAATGAAAAATATTTCAATACAAATGTATTAATACAAATGTATCAATTTCCAGCAAAAAGTAGCCCTAAAGGGTATATATATATAAATTCATAAGAATGGTACAACAAGGTACCGATATTTGCTGGAGAATAGCAATCGATATAAAAACGACGCTATTGTATAGCTTCACTGCGTATATACTGGCAAAAATGCGTGTGTGCAACAAAACATGAAAAACTTGTCTTACCTTAGGAAGAACATCCGAAAATGAACAACCCAGATTAAGGATAATGCAATACCTAGGTTTCAGACTTTTCAAATACGTTTCACAACGTAAATCTGATTAGTCTTCATCAGTTGCATTTACCTAGTGAAGCTATACAATAGCGTCGTTTTTATATCGATTGCTATTCTCCAGCAAATATCGGTACCTTGTTGTACCATTCTTATGAATTTATATATATATACCCTTTAGGGCTACTTTTTGCTGGAAATTGATACATTTGTATTAATACATTTGTATTGAAATATTTTTCATTATTGACTTCTTCACTGTTCTCAGTTCCGTTAACGGCTTGGCGTTCGGGCGAGTATACTTGGCATTGATGTAGCAACATTTGAAATGTTGTCTAGGTAAATGCAACTGATGAAGACTAATCAGATTTACGTTGTGAAACGTATTTGAAAAGTCTGAAACCTAGGTATTGCATTATCCTTAATCTGGGTTGTTCATTTTCGGATGTTCTTCCTAAGGTAAGACAAGTTTTTCATGTTTTGTTGCACACACGCATTTTTGCCAGTATATACGCAGTGAAGCTATACAATAGCGTCGTTTTTATATCGATTGCTATTCTCCAGCAAATATCGGTACCTTGTTGTACCATTCTTATGAATTTATATATATATATATATATATATATATATATATATATATATATATATATATATATATGATTTGCAAATGTAAATAAGAATTATATATAAATATAAAAAAGTAAAACTATATATATATATGTGTGTGTGTGTGTGTGTGTGTGTTCGTGTGACAGACTTCTTTCAGTTTCCATCTATCAAATCCACTGACATGGCTTTGATCAAACCGAGGCTACAGTAGAATACACTTGCTCAAGATGTCACCCAGTGGGACTGAAGCCGGAACTATGTGGTTCGGAAACCAGCGTCTTACTACACAGCCATGCATGCACCTATACACATACACACACAAACACGCACACATACACCCACACAAACACACACAGACACTCATAATCTATATATGCATGCATGTATGTGGGGTGTATGTGTCGGTGTATGTGTGTGTGTCTGTAGTGCTTGGAGTATTTTAATAATAAAGAGAGAAAAACCACAGCTTTCAGTCAGCGGTCAGTAATGTTTAGCCTTTTACATTGTTACGCAGTTTCAAATGAGATGTCATATATAGCTATAATAAGAAAAAGTCTTTTTATCTACACTTAATGTTGTGATAAAGAGGTTTGTACCAGTTTAAAATGTAATAGTTACTGCAATTTGAAACAATCCTTTATCGCTTGAAAATATTGGTGATGCATACACAGCATAGCAGACACTCTCATCTTGCGTAAAATAACAACAGTAGCTCACTAATGAAGTTTGATTGAGTATCAATCAAACTTAATCGATAAACTTGCTTATTGTAGTAAAAACAATAATGTGCCAGTTGCTTTATCATATGAATATGGAAGAGAGTTACATTCTTGTTAGTCTTGTCTCAGATCAAACAAATTACAATGAAAGGTATCCTAGTTGTGACCATCCTGTAATTTTGTATTCCTCTTAAAGACTGTGGGTGCCGAATTGGAGGGAAATATGTCAAGGAATTAATTGCAGTATTTGGATCACAAATTACAAAAATGCCTTATCCTTGTAGTCCAACAATGTCTATCAACTATGATTCTGCCTACCAGATGACATATACTAGCCGTAAATTCGCATCGTTTGCTTTATTGCATTCGAATATTTCAAGACATGTATAAACGAACGAAAAGTAATATCCCTGAGGTTATCTTCTCGTTACTATTTATCATTAATAGTTAAATTACAGTGATGCTGCCATATGAGAGATAGTAGATAAATTTTCTCATTACTTACTAAGTCGATGTATAAATCTTTGTATTTTGGATCATCCACATACTTCTGCAACCTTCTTTCTACTTCAAAGGCTTTACACAATTTTTCGTTACTAATCTGTAGTTAAAGAAGAAAACAAAAATAAAGCATATATATATATATATATATATATATATATATATATATATATAATGACAAAAGGAGGAAAATGGAGAATTATGTATGTTTAAATAATTTATTTGTGATATAATGATGTTGAAAGTTTTTTTTATATAAAAACGATACAAATAAATTATAAAGCTCTAAAAAGGAGGCAGATGCCAAAAAACCTACATATATGTTTCGATTCATGCCCCTAGGTGATTAGTAATTCTAAGCATTTGGGTAGAATCTTTTGCTAAGAATTGATCATTTTCAGCTATATTGAGCTTTATGAGCTTATACTACAAAGGTTAATATATTTTTTGAAAGGATGCAGACGAATTACTGAGTTTAAGAAGTTAGAACATATATATTATGCGTATGTATTTAGCTAGAGAATTACAGATGCAAGTAAATATCAAATGAAATAAAATAAAAAATAAAAATAACATACAAATAATGGTGAAGTAATATATATTATACAAAATATTTCACGTAAACCCGGAGTTTTTACCTTTAAAAACAAAGAGTTACAACTTTTTACTTGTGTGATTTGTTGCTACCCTGGTAACTATTTATCTATTCTTTCCGTGTTAATTGTTAACAAGGGGAAATACACATCTATTTATATACTTACATACATTTATATATATATATATATATATATATATATATATATATATATATATATATATATATATATATATATATATATGGTGAAGGCGCATGGTTCAGTAGTTAAGGTGTTGCACTCACGATCGTGGATTCAATTCTCAGACCGGGCGTTGCGTTGTATTCTTGAGCAAAGCACTTCATTTCACATTGCTCTGCGATCATTTCGTCCTCTGACATATGGCACCTGTTGCATCTGTACAGGTAATGTCGATATGATGGTGGGAGTGAGCTTATGTGTACACAGATATTTGATCACTATAAACAAATCATGTGTGTGATTGTTCGGTAAGAAATTGTCGAACCTTCATAGTCATATATATATATATATATATATATATATATATATATATATATATATATATATATATACACTCACATTCAAAGTATATATATTTATTAAACTTATTTTTATTTATCTATTATCAGAAAGGTTAATCTCTCGTAATAGAAACAAATATAGTAACATAATTGAGAATAAACATGTCATATTAGGTCATTCTGTTTCCCGTAATTTGTATAGATATATATCTTCTATGAATTATATAAAATTAGATAATTTTTACACCAAGCGAAAACTTAATATTCCCAACAATAAACAAACACATAATGTACCAGATAAAGCTAAATTCAAATTTTCTAATATTAACAATCTAAGGGAGCCTACTACCCATAACCCACCTAGTAATTCTTGTGATAACGTTAATAAATTTTGTGATTGTAGGGTTAAAGAGCAATGTAAATTTAATAATTATTGCAAGCGGAAGAATTTAGTATACCAAGCTATAGTAGAAACTGAAGATAAATTCTTTTTTATATATTGGTTCTACGGAATCATATATGAAACTTAGATTGGTTATCCATGAGTGTTCTTTTAGAAACCTCAATAAACGTTCTCCGACTAGTCTTAGTAAATTAATCTGAAAATTAAAAGACTCTAATATCAGTTTCCAAATTAGATGGAAGAGTATATGTTCTTCAAAATCTTACCATCCACCTGATAGAAATTGTCAAATCTCCACTTCAGAGTACTATAACATCCTTTTGTCTTGTAAACAATTATTAAATAAGAGGGCTGAAAAAATTTTCGGGTTACCTACACACTCCTAAATATCTATTTTATAGATAGCATTATTTTCTAATTATTAATATCCCTAATTGTCAGGTTCCTTATTAACCATAAATATTTTTACTAAATTTGAAACTGAATTAATTAGATCTTTTTAGAACAAGCATTTATATCAATAATTTTATACAATATAAAATATACAATGAAGGTTATTTGCCAACATAATGTGGCAGTCCTGGTTAGGAATATTGTTACTGTTATTTAGCCTCAGGAAACATCGTCACCAGCTGGTTATGCGACACGTTATCTGTGTCCTTATATTTTCGAACAAGAGAGTTTAGCGTCTCCACACAGCTCAAAGCGATATCTGCGTACCAATGGTTTGTGGTTTATTTCTCTTCATCATCACAGAATAACTGCTCGAAATATATACTTTTCAAAGTGACACACATCACTGATCTAATTAATTGAACATTATTAATTTCTAAATCTCTGAACGAGAGACATTCAGCAACAGTACTCTAGAGTAAAGATTATTTGCATACATTATTGTTACTCTTTTTTAGCCCTAGGAAACATCGTCACCAGCTAAATATACTCTCAGAACAAGCTATCAGAAGAAACTACTCCAAATATCACATTAATAAAACCACTGACTCACCACAGTGTAGGATGTTCTCTGAGAAAGGAGAAAGTGTAAGCCATATTGTTAGTGAGTGCTGTAAACTCGCACAACGCGAATACAAAGGGAGACACGACAATGTAGCCAGGTATGTCCACTGTCTGTTGTGTGGTATAGCAAATCTCGAGAGAGCCGTACAATGGAAGAGCCAGAGCGAGTAATGGAAAACGAACATTACAAAATACTCAGGGATTTTAATATGCAGTGTGACCAAGTCATAGAGGCGAGATATCGTGCACATCCATAAAGATAAAAAAGAAGTAAAGATAATAGGTGTTGCAATACGAAGGTGAAACAGATACGATTAGGAAACAGAAAAGATTGAGAAATACCAGCCAATGCAGGATGAGATAGGAAAGTTATAGGGCATGAGGGAAATAATGGTGATAATTGGAGCGTTAGGAGCAGTTTCCAAGGGCTTTCGAAAGCATATTAAGAATATTGGAGCTGTTGTCAGGTTCGATGTGATCCAGAAGACAGCGTTGTAGGGTACAGCTCGCATTCTAAAGAGAATATCGTCTCTTTGAGTCACAGGACAAGGCAATACTTGAAATCTTTGGAGATGTATTATTGCCTACATTCAAGTAAAGAATAACCGGTAGTTAAGAACTATCAGAGAGTGTTTCATAAAAGTAATAATAATAATAATAATAATAATAATAATAATAATAATAATAATAATAATAATAATAATAATAAATGCCATGATACAGTACCAGGCAGTGGCTCTCATGGCTTCTCATCTTAATTGATTGGAAGTGTTATCATGTACATTGTTTTGTCTTGGTATAAAAGATGGGCTACAGCAAATATTTGCTTGTCAGTTGTTTGACCTTAACCAGTTGAGCATGTCCCTTAGTGGCTGACGATATGAGCGTCTCTGATCATGAGCAGAAGTAGTGGGGGAGCATCATAGCCATGTGCTGAGAGGAATTCGTTGGGGTGTAGATAATTCACCTCTGGAAACATGGGTACTTAGTTCAACATCCTTAAACAACCCTTATTCAGGGACCTTTTGTGCGGGATGGGCTACTCGACTTGAAGAAAAGTCTAACTGGGCCCCACTTGCGAGGTCATGCGCTGTTAATCTTGATATGAGATCATTATGTCACGCACATATGGTTGTGATGCATGTGTCTGGTGTACCCTTATCAGACGAGTAGTCATGATGGGTATATTGAGCTTCGTATATTTTACCCCAGTGTCACTTTGATGGAATTCACTGCTCTCTCACTCAATAATAATAATAATAATAATAATAATAATAATAATAATAATAATGACAGCGAAACGGGCTGATTACTACCTAGCTCAGATACCAGGAAACCCCAAAATGGCTGAAGTTCAAAAGATAGTGCTCATGGGAACTGCCCATATCCTACGTAAAATACTGTCTATGTGATCTCAAATTTTAAAGCAAACACATAATTTTCTTATGGTTTCTTAAACATTCACTTGAACAAAACTGTACAAATCCAAATATATGGTACCCTAGGCATAACACCTACATGAACTTCTAACTTGTTGTCTCTTGAGGTCTCTGGGTGAAACTTGGATCCAACTTGTACAAATGCAAAACAAAAGTCAAACATAAAATAATAATAATAATAATAATAATAATAATAATAATAATAATAAAATATATTCACTGGGTAATATGCAAAAACCTGGACTTGCCCCATGATAAAAACTGGTGGGAACACAAACCACCCCCAGTACTTGAAAATGATCACATTGCACTCCTCTGGAACTTCACCATTCAAACTGACAGAAAGATAGACGCAAATAGGCCAGACATCATACTGAAAGACTTCAGACAAAAATCATGCCTCCTCATTGATATGACTGTCCCAATTGATATAAACGTATCTGTCAAGACCTACCAAAAACTGAGCAAATATAAAGATCTTGAAATAGAAATTAGCAAAATGTGGAATCTGAAGACGAAAACAATACCTATTGTCATAGGTGCCCTGGGAATGACAGCGAAACGGGCTGATTACTACCTAGCTCAGATACCAGGAAACCCCAAAATGGCTGAAGTCCAAAAGATAGTGCTCATGGGAACTGCCCATATCCTACGTAAAATACTGTCTATGTGATCTCAAATTTTAAAGCAAACATAATTTTCTTATGGTTTCTTAAACATTCACTTGAACAAAACTGTACAAATCCAAATATATGGTACCCTAGGCATAACACCTACATGAACTTCTAACTTGTTGTCTCTTGAGGTCTCTGGGTGAGACTTGGATCCAACTTGTACAAATGCAAAACAAAAGTCAAACATAAAATAATAATAATAATAATAATAATAATAATAATAATAATAATAATAATAATGACAATAATAAAAAAATCAATGATAATAACTCAGATATTGTTGTGAAAGACCAAAACAATAAAGTATGCGTATTGATTGACATGAGCATACTCTGTGACCATGATATCTCGGCAAAAGAATTCGATATTCTCAGAGAATATCAAGATTTGCTGATCGAAATCGAAAAGACGTTGGCATCTCAAGTCGGTTACAATACTAGTGATTGAAGAAGCACTTGGAATGATTAAAAAGTAACTAAACTTATTTGAGGATGATTCCTGGCTTACCATCCATGCAGGAAGTGCAAAATATTGTCTTAACTGGTACGACACATTATTGAGAAGAACATTGTCGACGTGAATTTTCTTTCCTTTTATCCCTTTGTTTTCTTTGCTTTTTTCCATTTTTCTTTTTCTTTTTTCCTCTCTTTGCTTCTTCCCCTTTTTCTCTATCACATGACCTTCTAAGTGAACAATCTGGTGTCTTTATTCTAATGGCTTACCAATGCATACAGTGAGTTTCTGTGCCCTAGGTGACAGGAGCAAACTCGGCAAGAAATGGAAAGAAAATTGTAAGGAAAAAAAAAATAATAATAAATGCCCGGATGCAGTACCAGGCAGTGGCTCTCATGGCTTCTGATCTTAATTGATTGGAAGTGTTATCATGTATATCGTTTTATCTTGGTATAAAAAGATAGTCTACAGCAAATATCCTGCTTAATACCACAGATTTGCTTGTCTGTTGTTTGACCTTAACCAGTTGAGCATGTCCCTTGTTGGCTGACGATATGAGCGTCTCTGATTATGAGCAGAAGTAGTGGGGAAGCATCATAGCCATTGTGTTGGGAGGAATTCGTTGGTGTTTGAATAATTCACCTCTGGAAACATGGGTGTTTTGCTCAACATCCTTAAACAAACCTTATTCAGGGACCTTTTGAGCAGGATGGGCTACTCGACCTGAAGAAAATTCTAACTGGGCCCCACCTGCAAAGTCATGCGTTGTTTATCTTGATATGAGATCACCATGTCGCGTACATATGGTTGTGATGCATGTGCCTGGTGTACCCTTATCAGACGGGTAGTCATGATGGGTATAATGGGCTTCGTATATTTTACCCTAGTGTCACTTTGATGGCATACACTGCTCTCTCACTCAATAATAATAATAATAATAATAATAATAATAATAATAATAATAATAATAATAATAATAATAATAATAATAATAATAATGACAATAATAATAATAATATCCCAGCAATGGTTGAGAAGCTCAGGACTCAAAGCAGAGACTGAAGGATTTTTAATTGCTGCACAAGACCAAAGCCTCCCCACCAGAAATTACCAAAAACATATAATGAAAAGAAACATAACAAGTAACTGTAGAATATGTGGAGATGGACAAGAAACAATAAATCATATTATATCTGGCTGCCCAGTCCTGGCTAAGAAGGAATATATTCACAGACACGACAGAGCTGGGACCTATATACACTGGAAGCTATGCCAACACTATGGAATAACAACAGAAAAAAAGATGGTATAAACACACGCCAGAAAAGGTCACAGAAAACGAGAAAGCAACCATACTCTGGGATATGCCAATACACACAGATAGAGAAATTAAGGCAAATAGACCAAATATAGTTATCAAAGATCATGAAGAAAAAAATGCTTTCTAATTGATGTATCAATACCAGCAAATGACAACATTTCTCTAAAAGAAATGGAAAAACTTTCAAAATACAAAAACCTGGAAATAGAGGTAACTCGAATGTGGAATCTAAAAACAGAAATAATTCCTATCATAATAGGTGCCTTAGGTATAATAAAAAAATATTCAGACAAATACATAACAAAAACACCAGGACTTACAAATATATATAGTATACAGAAAATTGCACTACTGGGCACTGCACACATCCTACGCAAAACACTTTCAATACAGTAACCATAAGAGCACCACAGCAAACCACAGCATATACCCAAGGCGCACAGAGCTGCGCTCGGTAGTGAAGTGAAAGCACGTTATAAAAATAAAACTACTGAATAATAATAATAATAATAATAATAATAATAATAATAATAATAATAATAATAATAATAATAATAAGATCGATCAAACCTGAATCCATCACGAAGCAGGCAATATATATATAGTAGTCATGATGGGTATAATGGGCTTCGTATATTTTACCCTAGTGTCACTTTGATGGCATACACTGCTCTCTCACTCAATAATAATAATAATAATAATAATAATAATAATAATAATAATAATAATAATAATAATAATAATAATAATAATAATAATAATAAGATCGATCAAACCTGAATCCATCACGAAGCAGGCAATATATATATATATATATATATATATATATATATATATATATATATATATATAATCAAAATAAGGAACACGGATTTTAAAGATGATTGCAGTACGCACGTTTCATGTTACTCCATTTATTTAAGTAATGCGAGCATTACATTAAATGCAATATGTAGAGCAATCTTCAGCTGCACGAAAATGCAGAAAATTACAGTAGAATAGACATATTATAATTGTGACAACATTTCAAATCCAAGTGAGAAGAAGTATACATAAAAATCCATCTTGACATAGCCAAGGCTACCAGGCTAGTAATTGGTTCTAGGCAGAAATTCTAACTGTCTCTGATTTTATTGTCTCTTATCTAGTAGTTATAGTATAAAGGACAATCACTTCTAAGGAAAGGGAAGGCGTAAGCATTATGCATGGACATGGCTATAAAGGATATGGTTATAAAGGTTTCTCTGGTCAGAGTGGCAGCACTCTTATAGGTTGGTTTTTTTTTACTACTATCAAAATGTTGAGGAATTAAGCCCTAAGCATATAGGTCAAACAGGGCTTTTTCTTTAGTCTGAATAAAGTATCAGTATTGTTTTACAGATATCAATATTAGTTTAAACGATATTTTAATGATAAGAGGTATGTTGATAATAATAAAATGTAATGTAATTAGTTTATACAAAAATCATGAAGTAATGTCAATATTGAATTCAGAGGCTATAAATAAGGTGTAAAGTCTAAGGATCTTATGTATATTGGGCTCATGGAAACTATTTTGAATTATTTTTAAAAAATGATTTTAAAAATTTTAGCTGATATATATAATAATACTATTTTGAAGACACATAAAATGTAAGCTTTATTTTTATAATGTGAAGAAGAATTAGTATAGGATCTATATAGTTTATAATAATGGGTTTATTAAGGTTTAAGGGACAAAAAAAGAAAAAAGGATATTAGGAATCAACAAGGACGTCCAATACAGAAACATGATAATTGATTAATAGTTTCATTAGTCATGAATTTGTTTTAAGACTAACATGGGCTAATTAAAGAATATTAATTGAATAAGGATTAGATTTATTTAAGTTAAAAATACAAAATAAACAAGACACTATTGCTGCAAGCCCTGGAATAATGTAATAATAATAATGATCCTTTTAAAGTCAAAACATTAAATAAAATAAAACTTATGAAAATTTCCTATTCTTATAAGCTATATAGGGTTAAGATACATATTAAGAACTAACAGTATTAGCAGAAGTGGTGTGAAAAAATATCTTCTATGGAGTAAAGTTGAAATCTTATTTATCACAAGTAGATTATATGTTAAGGTGAGAGATCAGAAATATATGTTATAAAGGTTCAATTTCCAATTTAAAATATGTGCTAATTAATAGCCCCAGATGAACATGGTAGAAGTTTAAATACTATACAGTTCTATATTTAAGAGATGAGGAATTATTTACATTATTTACATTATTTACATTTGACGGATATTTGTCCTCATCTTTTTTGTTGTTAACACAACGTTTCGGCTGATATACCCTCCAGCCTTCGTCGTTAGGAATGCGAACCCAGGTTCGAAATTTCCCCAAGACACCTGACGAAGGCTGCAGAGTATATCAGCCGAAACGTTGTGTTAACAACAAAAAAGATGAAGACAAATATCCGTCAAATGTAAATAATGTAAATAATGTTTAAATACTATATTTTGATAATTTTAACTACTTTTAAAAAAATTTAAAAGTCCGAGTAGAGCAGTGTACACATGATACCCTAAGGTCTAATCTATTATTGATTAGATTAGGATTATTTCTAAGTTTAAAAATTTCATATATTTCCATAGAACATAATTCACATCCATATCTACTATTTCTATAAGGTTGAGCTTTTCTTATAATTTCCCATTTAAGGCTAAAATCAATACCATTATCTTTTAACTCCCAAATTTTACTTGCTAATGTCGTACTATTAGCCTTATGTCTTAGTCTAAAAGAAGACCTATGGTTATATATTCTCTGTTTCACATTAATACTACATCCTATGTAAATATAACTCTCGGTTATTGTACTAATAATGCATCTGTACACTACGTTACGGGTGCAACAATTTCCTAATAAGGGACAATGGGACTTATTTCTGAAGTTGCACCTAGTGGTGCTATCAACTCCACCTATATTATTTCTAATATCTCTATTATTATTATTACAATTATTTCCACTAACATTATCTATCAATACCTCAATTCTACTATTAGGTATATATTGATCATTTTCATCATTATTTAACTCGTTTCCTGATGTGCTATCAGTTAGAATTATTCCTCCAACATTAGGCATATTGATATTATATGAACTAGGTCCCAGATTTCTATTATTTTCATTGGAGTTGAGCCTATCATCAACTTCAGTTAGAACCACAACATTATTACTGCTGCATTCTGTTTGTTGGATAAAATTATGGTTGGCAGGACTAAGCATATTATTATTATCCTCATAATTTCTATTGTCGTTGTTATTTTCACTTCTATTTATATAATTATTAGTAGTAAAATTATTGGTATTTGCTAGATTATTATTTGTATTCATATAACCATATCCACTATTTTTAACTTCATTTATTCTAGCTGACCTAATGTTCTTTTTGCTTAACCTAGCTATGATTGTACCTGCATTAGGAAGGGTAGAGTAAGAAATTCGGACTGTATGACAAGAGAAAATTCTACTATATTTGTGGGAAGAAGGGAAAGTTTTTTGTAAAATATTCATAAATTCTTTGTAAATATTTGTGGATATTGCACAGTTGAAAGGGATATTTAACCAGATAGAGTTTTTATTTTTTCTCTTAAATTTATTGTGTAGGTGAGTATGGAGTATACTTTGATTACTATTACTTCCCAGAACAATATTATTATTATGATTGGTAGATCTTTTTGTTGTGGGACACTTTTTATTTATATCATTAGTTTCGCCATTACTGGCTACTAACACTGGTTTATTACTAGTGTTAGCATGTAGTCTACTATTAAGATGTACTTTATTATTTTTCTTATTAGTTAAATTTTTAGGCATATAGGGTTGCTTTTCATTTGGTCCATTACTATTACTACTTAAATTATTAGGCTTGTTATAACATCTATGATTATTATTATATTATTATCATTATTATTGTTATTATTATTGTTATTATTATTATTGTTATTATTATTATTATTATTATTATTATTATTATTATTATCTGCATCAAGGATAGATGTCCTACCAGGAGCAAGGAAAGAAATTTTTTGGTCATATCCAGCTTTAGACAAAGCCACATTATAGTAGTTTGAATTAGAATCAAATATATCAATGTTAGAAGATAATCTAGTAATTCTCTCAGAAATACTTTTAACTATAGAATTTAATACATTTGGTGGATGATTGGATAATCTACTTACATATCTAGTAACTTCATTCTCTTTTCTATATGGGTGGTATAATCTAGCTTCTATGTTAAGAGTGGTATCTAAAAAATTTACAATCTTAGTACCATATTCGTAAGTAATATTTAAGTTAAAACTTCTAAAAAAGTTTCTAATTTTCTTTCTTATTCTCTCAATGAATGATTTATTATTACTAGGGATGATGAATAAAGCATCGTCCCTATATAGACCGCCTTTTAGCTCCGGGATTTCTTTATTTAAGCAATATAAGAGGTAAGCTCCTACTAGATTCGTAATTTCAGCCGAATCGCTCGACCCCATTGGTATATCAAAATTTTCTGGGGTATCGGCTCTAGTCCAGAGCTTGCTATCAAATCAATAATAGTTCTTCTAGCTAACAAAATAATGTCTATCTTATCCCTAGTAATGAGGGAGCGATTCATAGCAAAAATAAGAGCCTTATTTAGGAGAATAGGGGATATGCTAGAATAATAGTTATTTATATCAATTTGAATAAACGAAAAGTTACCAGTGTTGTCAATAGATTTAAACCAGTTTAGTACTTCTTCAGTATTATTCCATAACTTTAAGGATAAAATAGGAATTATAAGAGGTAAAATATTGTCTAGTTTAAGTTTACTAAGTCTGCCAAGGTCAGACCTAGACGGGCAAATGAGTCTCACTGTCGGGTAATCCTGGAAATTCATCTTATTTTCCTGTAGTTTCTGTTCTTTCCTTTTGTTGTTTCTTCCTCAACATTTTGATAGTAGTAAAAAAAAAACCAACCTATAAGAGTGCTGCCACTGTGACCAGAAAAACCTTTATAACCATATCCTTTATAGCCATGTCCATGCATAATGCTTACACCTTCCCTTTCCTTAGAAGTGATTGTCCCTTATACTATAACTACTAGATAAGAGACAATAAAATCAGAGACAGTTAGAATTTCTGCCTAGAACCAATTACTAGCCTGATAGCTTTGGCTATGTCAAGATGGATTTTTATGTATTCTTCTTCTCACTTGGATTTGAAATGTTGTCACAATTATAATATGTCTATTCTACTGTAATTTTCTGCATTTTCGTGCAGCTGAAGATTGCTCTACATATTGCATTTAATGTAATGCTCGCATTACTTAAATAAATGGAGTAGCATGAAACGTGCGTACTGCAATCATCTTTAAAATCCGTGTTGCTTATTTTGATCACCTCGTTTTTGAAATGGTTTTTGTATAATACCATACCATACTATATTCTAGTGCCTAAACATAAGTACCATATTCAATTTTGAATCTAAATCTAAACCTTTTATATATATATATATATATTTATATATATATATATATATATACGCTCACGTGGTTGCCCCAGTTGATCCTGTCCCCTCTCATCACCCACAAAATTCTCCGCTGGACTTTCGTATGGACTTTCTACACTCCGGCTGCACCTCTCCTGCCTATGGATTACTCTGGACTCTTCTGTTGATAAAAAATCTCTCTAATACACCACGACGTCTGAAGCCTTTGAACGTTTTCAACTTTACGTAAAACTTTATTATTATTATTTTCCTGTAGTTTCTGTTCTTTCCTTTTGTTGTTTCTTCCTACTCTGGATCTTCTTACTCTGTTTTCTCTAATCTACACCTGTTACTTTACCTTCCTCTCCCTTCATTTCTTTTCTCCTTTCGTCTTCTCTTCTCCTTTCGTCTTCTCTTCTCCTTTTGTCTTCTCTTCTCCTTTCTCCCAACTTTCTCTCTATTTGTTCCATCTTCATCTTTTCTTTCACTGTTTTTATTTTTTTCTCCCACCTCACATATATTTTTTTCTCCCACCTCACATATATTTTTTTCTCCCACCTCACATATATTTTTTCTCCTCACGCCTT
Source organism: Octopus bimaculoides (assembly GCF_046866305.1). Lineage (NCBI taxonomy): Eukaryota > Metazoa > Mollusca > Cephalopoda > Octopoda > Octopodidae > Octopus > Octopus bimaculoides. The sequence continues at coordinate 115,610,062 of NC_142928.1, read as the reverse complement.
TTTCATTCATTTCTTTCTCCTCACGCCTTTCCTTTTCCCCCCACACCTTTTGAATTTTTCCTTCCTCACTTTTAATTTCCTCCCACATTTTTACCTCGTTGTACTACCATGTCAGACTACAAATCTTTCCTCCTCACTCTTCACAACCGCCTAAAACAACACATCTGCACACTTCCTTCCCACTGCTTTCAGCCTTCCATTAACCTTTCTTTATTCATTTTCAAAAAAACTCGTTTCTCTAGCCACATTTCGTTTCTCAGTCTCCGCTTACATTACCGCTTCATCCCTAAAGGTTTCCGCCTCCATTTTCACCTTACTCTCCACTCTGCTACAACCATCCTACCCATACTCCGTACTACATCATACCGCCTTATGCATGCCACCATTCGCTCCAATCTCTCTAAAATCCATACCATCGACCACCTTCTCCCTCCAGCTTTTTCCAACTTTTTCTCCTCTCTGTCGCCCTTCCATGCTCACAACACGTTGCTCTATTTAATTCATTTAAATCATCGCTTTCATCAATTTCTTGCCAACACCAAACTTCATAAACTCCACTCACTCCTCCATTCCATCACACCCGATGCCACTACCCCAACTCCTCTACCCTTCTCCCTCCCTGATACGCTCCCCCACCCACACCCAATCCCATGTCCCTCCAACCCCTTCACTCCTCCGTCCCAGCCTTCCACCATCCCTACCACCCCTTCTAAATCTACCCCATCCACTCCTCCTACTTTTATTCTATTCACCCCTTCTCCACTTCAGTCTGTTGTTACCATTCCCCCAGATCTTCCCTTCCATCCTCAGTAGGGGGTCTACGTTTCATCCCCCTCACTCCATCCTGCAACGAATTTCGGACTCGTGCTGATATCCACAGCTTTGTGCGCCGTGTTAGGTTGTGTGCGCTTTCCGCGACACTCCACCCGAATCTAACGAGGAGGACTGCTTCACCGACCTGGGCCGCCGACCATCCCAGTGGACTCTTGCTTCTGGCCAGTTCCAAGCAGTTGATCCTTTTGTGGGCACCTTCCAGCGCGCTGTGGACTGGTTTAAGTTTTCCAGGCATCAGTGTCGTCTCAACATCTCCCCAGCCGAACTCTCAACCCTTCGATTTCTACGACGCCGCACTGACATCATTATAAAACCGGCCTACAAGGATGGAGCCGTGGTGGTATGGCGCGCGGACCTCTACAAGGCTGAAGCCCTCCGCCAAATTCAAGACACCTCCTTCTACTGCCCTCTGCCCTCTGACCCCACACCCAGATACCAACAGACTGTGTCCTCCGCTATCCATGACCTTATCTCCTCCTCCCGTCCCCCACCGCCTCCAACCTCATTGTCTGCACCCCCGCCATTTACTTGCTCCCCAAAATCCACAAACCTAACAACCCTTGCTGCCCCATCGTCTCCGCCTGTAACTGCCGCACCGAGCTTATCTCCAAATATCTTGACCGCGTCCTTCCCCCCCCCCCCAGTGGCTTCTCTCCGTTTTCACAGACACCAACCACGCGCTTCGTTTGTTCAACTCTTTCTCCTTCCCTCCTGGCCCCTCTAAACTTCTCTTCACTCTCGACATCCAGAGCCTCTACACGGTGATCCCTCACCACGAGGGGCTGCGTGCACTCAAACATTTCCTTGACCTCCGACCCAACCCTCAACCCGACACATCCACACTCGTTTGTCTGGCCGAACTTGTCTCTCACTCAACTGCTCGTTCGCGGGCCATCGGAACGAGAATGGGCCCCAAATATTCTCAAGTTTCACTGGTCCCACTACCGAACTATATGGCCGTTATATTGACGACTATATCGGTGCAACCTCACTCTCTCGCGAACATCTAGACTCCTTCCTCTCTTTTGTCAAATCTTTCTATCCTGCCCTCCACTTCTCCTGCACTATCTCTGACACATCTGTCTCCTTTCTTTATATTTCGGTCAGCATTCATCACTTCACTCTTATCACCTCCATCCACTACAAACACACAGACTCACACTCACACCTCAACTTCTCCTCCTCCCACCCTAAAAACACCAAGCTTTCCATCTCCTATTCCCAATTCCTCCGTCTACGCAGGCTCTGTAGTGACGACCATGACTTTGAGACTCAGTCTCAACTCATGGCTCGCCACTTCATCCTACGTGGATATCTCCTCACCACTATCCACACCGCCTTTGCCAGAGCACGTTCCATGGACCGTGCATCTGCTCTCTCCCTCCGAACCGGCCCTGCCGTCTCCTGCCTCCCTTTTCCCCTCACCTACCACCCTCTACCCTACCTCTCCAACGCACCATTTTCCAAGCTTTCCGGCGTCTCCAGTCTGACCCCTCCACCTCACACATCTTCCCTAACTGACCCCTCCCCTCCTTCAAACGAGACCTCTTGGTCCACAGCTTCATCCCCAACCAAACCTCCGAACCTGGCTCGTTCCCCTGCTCCTGCCCACGCTGCCGCACTTGCCCTTACCTCTCCAACATCATCGACCCTATCACATCATCGACTCCTTCACTTGCACTTCTACCAATATCATCTATTGCATCTCCTGCTCTCTCTGCCATTCTCTGTACATCGGACAATCGGGACGCCGCTTGGCTGACCGGTTTGCGGAACACCTCCGAGTCATCCACCTCGGCAATGACACTCCGGTCTCACGCCATTTCTGCTCTACCGGTCACTCTTTGCAACACCTGTCCGTGTTCGGATTGTCCTTGCACAGGAGCCATCCGGACTCCCGTTTGCGCCGTGAAAAGGCATTAATCTTCTCTCTTCGCTCCTTTGCGCCACATGGGCTCAACTCTCTTCCCCTTTTCATCTAACCTCCCCCTTGCTTCTCTCCCCCTCCCTCTTACTTCCTACTACCCACCTCTCCTCTCTTGCTCTGACTCCTACTTCTCTTCACTCCTACTTCTCTTCACTCCTACTTCTCTTCGCTCTTACTTCTCTTCACTCCTAGTTCTCGTCATTCCTACTCTCTTTCTCTTTTCTCACTTCTGCTCTTTCTATTTTCTCTCTTCTGCTCTTTCTCTCTTCTCTCATACCCACCTTCCCCTTCCCCCTTCTCCCCTTCATCCTCAACTCTCCCTCATAAGCCAACCCCACCCTCTACACATTCCTACCCCACCTTCCCCATCCTTTCCATCCCTTACACTCTCTCCCACATACCCCACCTCTACTCCTACCCTCTTCCTACCCACATACGCCACCTTCAGCCTAACTCACAACCCACCTGTGCTTTCCCCACTCTCGCCTACCCCACCTCCCAACACCATCACACCACACCACACCACACCATACAACACATCACATCACAAAACACCACCACGCACACACTAGCACTGACCAATTCTCATCCCCACATTTTCACACCTACACATACACACATGCACGCGTTAAGATCACTAGACCTCTTTCACACGCACATACGTTCTCTCTTACACACGCGCACCTTCGTCTTGGGATCACTACTGATTTGTTATCTCCCCTTCTTCTTAGCTCTCCTGTGTGACCCTTCTGTCCGGTATTCGCCATGATAGATCGCTAACTACAAACATTTTTTCTCTGCTTCTTTGTCTCGTTGTTTCTTTCTGTGTTCCTTTCCGTGGAAGAACGTAGGCTCGAGACGTTAAAGACTTTTTCAATTCCCAAGCGTTATACTAATACATCTGTTTGTTTTCTACACCATTGCCTTCATCTTATATATATATATATATATATATATATATATATATATATATATATATATATATCTTCTCTCAGATGCGCCGCCACAGCAAAACGTGCGTGAAAATGTAAACACGTGGACTGCTATACCCTCTATACCAAAACTGCGAAGCTGAGAGTAACAGTTTAATAACATATGATCCATATCTCTATAAATCATCTATATATATATATATATATATATATATATATATATATATATACATTGCTATTCCTCTTTCTCTCGCTTATACATCAATAATAATTATAACGTTTATACACCCCCACACACGATCGCGTACAGAACGAACACTGAACTCACGGTATTTAAATGTCTTTAGCCAAAGAGGCGATAAGCCTCATTCCTCTGAACAACTATGATAAGTATTCAGTGAAAAAAAAAACAAACTAAAAACTGAGAACAAAGATCAAAAGAAGAAGTAATTAATTGTACTGAATTTCATCCTGTGAGCTTTGAGCAATCGCTATATGAAAGTAGCTTCAACACATGTCCAAGGGCGGTGTTTTGTGAAAACGTAAACGCTGTAAAGACGGACTCATCTCTTAATGTCACTACCCAAACGAATAACAAAACTAAAATGAGCGATGCAATGGACAGATAACCATGAATGCAATCTAGTGGTTTATGCACACTACAATGCAACATTCCTCCAAAAACACACAGGAATAAATTCATTCAGTATATACCCAATTAAAATTGAAGAAACCCTATTGAAGCCAGATATCCAACAGAAGAACAAACCTGCACTCCACAAAAAGCACACGATACAAACACTAATACAACAGAAGGCTCAAACCAAACCTCATAACAAAACATACTGATGCAATATATTACCCAAACTTGGTGGGGTGGGGAGAAAAATGCAGCCCCCCACACACACACCAGCACAAAAGTGCAGCCCCCCACACACACACCAGCACAAAAGTGCAGCAAGTAATGCAAAAGAAAGTTACTTGAAACTACTAGATGTCGAATAATGATAGTAATGATGAAGATGGTGACAAACATTACCTTACTTCAGTTTATGGGAGAAAAGACTTACACTAGACACTCTGGTGGTTCGAGTGAAAATCAGGCTGGACCTTTAATGGAAGGCCTCTTGCTCGGCAGAGGTTCAAAAATATGCAGACTGACCATAGCTGTAGCCATAAGACAGCATAAGCAGATTATAGAGTGATGAGGAGGAAGTGACACAGTGATGAGAAAAGGATAGCGATGCAATGCTACTTAGAAAGTGAACCTAAAAGAAGTGGTTATAATAAACGGATGTTAACATTCTGGGTAAAGAAGGGTATGTTTAAAGTGACTGAGCAGGGTCTAGTAGACCAAGCTAATGCTATCAGGAGAAGAAAGTGGATGACAGAATTTGAAGTGGAAGAGATGACGAGAGAACTGGAAAAGAAAGACTAGGCGGTAGAAAAGACAAGCAACATGAGAGATATAGTTCAAACCAAAGAAGAATCTAAAGGAAAAAAACTTAATATTAGCACTGCCAATCAGGAAGGGACAACTAGCATCAGCGATTTAAGCGAAGGAAGCATCTAGATGTGACTAGGAAAGAAGATTCTGATATCAGTAGGATAGATAACAAAAATATAGGTGACACTAACTTATTGATCTATGCAGGAGGGGTAGTAATTACTATAAGATTAGATATTCCACAAGGAAAGACTATGTGCAAATGTGAAAAAGGAAATTACAAAATGAAGTGAAGACTTTAAGACAAATTCTGAGCAGAACAGAAGCCTGGAAACTGGACACGTTAGGAAACATAAGATTTAAATCTCTCAAGAAAAAATACTTAGTCAAAGTGGAAGGGTTTGGGACAGTCATGGAAGAGTTGAAACAGTGTGTCATATCAGTAGCAGATAAGCTTTTCAGATATCAGGAAAGAATAGATCAGTATCAACAGAATAGATTAACTGAGACATACCAGACGAGATTTTATAACCAAATAGTGGAAAAGAAAGCACTGAAGATGAGAGACCTAATGCAGAAACTAGAAAGTTCTGAATAATATTTGAGATAAACCAATCACTCATAATGCGGATGCAGTATGAGTAAAGAAGGTGAGGGAAGAAGTTGTGAGTGAGGAGGAGTCAGATCTAAGACTATTTAGCGGATTAAGGAGAAACGTTTTAGGAAAAATGCCGATTTGGAAGGACCCTAGACCAGATTTACTTCAAGGCTATTGGTTAATGAAGTTTACTAGCTTACACGGGAGACAGAAGGATCAACTTCAGAATTGCCTTAACGGATGAATATCAGATTGGAAGATTAGTGCTCTTTATGAAAAACAAATAATACAGCTAGCAATTATAGACCAATCACTTGCTTACCATTAGTGTGGAAGCTGTTAACAGGAATGTTTTCAGAAAGAATTTACGAGCACCTTGACAGCCAGAAGAGCAGAAAGGTTGAAGGAAGAAGGCTAGAAGAACGCATGATCTATTATAATAGACAAAGCAGTTTTAAATGAAGTAAAATTTAGAAAGAAAAATTTAACAATACTATGGATAGGTTATAAGAAAGCCTATGGCATGAGCCCATACTCATAAATAAGTGAATGTTTGAGTATATTCAGTATTGCAGACAAGATAAGAAAATTAATTAGCTTTAGCATGAAGAAATGGAAAGTAGGTCACTCAGGTGACACAGCATCAGGGATAGTTAATATCAAGATAGAAATCTTCCAAAGAGACTCGTTAGCCCCTTTAATATTTGTCTTTTGCTTAATCCACCTAAATTTAGTATTAAGGAAGGCAAAGACAGCGTATCAGTTTAGAAATAGTAAAGGAAAAATTAATCAATTGCTCTAATTGGATGACCTTGGACTTCATCCAAGAACAGGAGTAGCAAGATTATACTTACCTAGACAGGAAGGTAGAAGAGGGTTAATATCAGTAGAAGACTGCGTGGAGTTAGAGGAGATATAGACTGCTGTGTAGGTAATGGTGAAGGAAGTTTATTAGGAACAGCTTGCGTCACTGCAGGACATAGGGAAACCAAAACGCCAAACGAAGTTAAAAACCAGGAAAAAGAACAAGTGTTATCTGACTGGCAAGAGAAGGCTTTGCATGGTACATTCCCAAAGATAGTTGCAGGAATTAGTAATGAGAGGCTGGAAGGGAGACAGAAAGTTTGTTAGTAACAGCACAAAATCAAGCATTAATGACTAATTGGATAAAAGCCAAGATAGACAAAAACCAAGTAGATTCCTAATGTAAATTATGCAAATCAAAAGAGGAAAGTGAATGCAGCATGCTGACACAGAATGAATACAAGAAAATACTTTACGACTTAAGAAGAATAATCCACTGGAAGTTATGTAGAAAGCTAGGATTTGACCATACTGATAAATGGTATGATCATGAACCTCGTAAAGTACTAGAAAGTAAGAAATATAAGATGTTGTAGGACTTTAACATTCAGACTGACAGAGAAGCTAGAAGGCCTGATGTAATACTAGTAGATAAAGAGAACAGAAGGTGCCACATAATTGAGTTTACAGTCCCACATTATGAGAAAGTCAATATCAGAGGTATAGAGAAAATAGCAAAGTACAAGGGGACCTAGCCATTGAGTTACAGAGACTACGGAAAGTGCGGGTAAAATGTATCCCTGTAGTTACAGGTGCATGAAAAACTATCCCTAAAAAATTGAACAGATGGATAGAGGAAATCGGTTTAAGACCCAGTTTTTACAACTGTAGAAAGCAGTGTTTTGGGGGCAGCTAGGATACTTAGGAGAGTTCTTGGCATCTAACGCTACTTGTAGCCCGATGTGAGGAATTTTTCTTTTCCAACAGTCAACTCTGTTGTGCGAAATGAAATTATAAGAGTATGATACATACATGCAATGGGGATAGGGAGACAAAGGATTTCTACCATAAGTACAGATATGTTAGAGGAGAGTATAGCAGATTGAATCGACTCCGTTAATGCATCGGTACTTATTTTATTAAACTACGAAGAACAGTAAAGAAGAGAAATAGTAGAAATAAGGAACACTAATATTAATGATACACACACAAATACGCGCACACAAACACACACGCACACAAACACACACGCACACACACACACACACATATATATACATACATGTACAAATTGCACAGGTGTATCTCAAGTAATATGCTTACAGTGTTATATTGATGCATTGACTGGAAAATGACAAGATAAAAACAACAACAAAAAATGATCATTACAAATAGCTGCCGTGTCAAGACTGTATTTTCGTCTATGTGTATTTATACATCATCGGAATCGTCTTCATGCCTGCGCAACATTTCTTTTACCAGTAAAACTTCTGTTATCATTTCTCACTTTCAATGTTGCGTTTGTCACCAGTGACCAAATTAAATACAGCTTTCTCTACATGTGTTATGCAGATGTACCCACCGAGAATATCAGCTTCTTTTAACCTGAAGACTTCTGCTTTAGGCATACTATTACGTGTATATTTGCACACTTACATGCGCTTTTCCTTCGTTTACAGTTTTTTTTAAATATGCTGTTGAAGCCCGTTGGAGTGTGTATGCAAATATTAGACAATTTCTACTTATATGTAAGTGCGTATATGTACGTCTTTCTATTTGCATATGTGTGCAAGCATGTGTGCGCACGCCTTGCGAATGTTCGAGTGCATGTATTCATACATATGCAGCTATATCTTTATCTCCCTCTCGTTCTTACTCTCCGCTCCCCGTCTCTCTCACTTTCTCTGTTTCTCCCTCTCTTTCTCTCTTTCTTTCTCTCTCTCTCTCTCTCTCTCTCTCTCTCTCTCTACACACATACATACACGCATACACACACGCACATGCACACACACACGCACGCACACACACACGCACACACACACACACACACGCACACACACACGCACGCACACACACACACACACGCACGCACGCACACACACACACACACACAAATATACGGAGAAAGCCAAAAGTCACGTAAAATTAAATTCAATGCGGTCTGAAATTGTCAGACAGGCTTCAATTTTTCCAAAAAAAAAAAATTAAAATAAATAAGATTAAAATGTATACACATGTACTTGTATATGATAAACATAATTAATGATGATGATCATGATGATGATAAATGCCCTGGTGCAGTAACAGACAGTGGCTTTCATGGCTTCTCATCTTAACGGACTAGAAGTGTTATCATGTACACTGTTTTGTCTTGGTATCAAAGATAGGCTACACCAAATCTTCTGCTCAATACCACAGATTTGCTTGTCACTTGTTTGACCTTAACCACTTGAGTATGTCCCTTAGTGGCTGACGATATGTGCATCTGTGATCACGAGTAGAAGTAGTGGGGGAGCATCATAGCCATGTATTGAGAGGAATACTTTGGGGTTTGGATAATTCACGTCTGGAAACATGGGTGTATTTTTACTTACTTCATTATAAGTTACATGTTTAAGACTTTTGCCTTCTGTTTCAGATTCATTATCAATGTCTTCTTTTGTGAAAAATACTTCCTCTTTCATCAGCAAGACATATAATTCTGTTCTGTAGAAAGAATACAAATTTTGATAAAGCAATTCGATTAATAATTTGTAAATTTACCTCAATTCCCCAATTCTATTAAACAATTTACTCTTAATTTGGCTAGCAATTGAAAACCGTTTTTTGAAAGTAAAAATATATTTGACTTTATTTTATTCTAATACAAACTCTTAATGTAACACTAATACGATCAGTAGGGGGTTAATATTAAACTTTAATTTCTTAAATTATCGAAGAAATATTTAATGACTCAAGGAAAATAGCTATTTAGAAATGTCATTAATTTCGTTTTTCCTTACATTTTGTCGCCTAGCTAATGGGACATTTACACTCGAAGAAAAAACAAAATATAGAGATTTTATTCATTAGCAGCTCACATTTCTTGAATCGTAACTCCAGGTTTCACTTTTCAAACGAAGTTCAAACCCGGAGCACACTAGTAAATTTCTTGAACTATGAATCCTACGTTTGACCATACTTTGAATATTTGTCAGAAAATATACTTCCTATTATTGACATATGTAAACCTTGGTGAAATACCTAAGCATCGATAGCCTAATGGCTAATCATACATCAATGATGCAACTACTCTTGTTGAAGGCTTGATAGCATTTCTGTTTAATAAAAAATATTGTACAATATTGCTCAAAATATATCCTCAGATCAGTCTACAGCTCACACTGAAAGATATATACAGTGTAACGTTATACTCAATGATAGCTAATTCTTTATGTATATTTGTTACATTCAACGCTAGCTGAAATTTGGAATCACATTCATAGTCTTAAGGCCTGATGTGGTAGTAATTTTAATAAGTACTTAGTTCGTTGGTTTTTTTTAAAAAACAATAAGGTAACATACACCACTAGGTAGTTGAAGGATATCTGTACACTTTTTGCTTTGTGATGATTCGAGGTTTTTCAATTAATGTTCTTACAAAATCTAAAATGCTTTTTTTCTGCTGGAAATTTCTTGCTGACATGGTCTACATTAATATCTTAGCCCTAACGAAGTCGAAACCAATCGAACCATTAACCACAGCATAAAATCCTAATCCTACAAGCATAAATGCTTCCCAAACAAAACCAAATATTTTGCTAAAAACTTGACCACCAATTTCATGTTGGATTACGCTTTCCATTCTTTGCGGGGCTTTTCCAACCCGTACTCGCAGATTATTTCTAACTTTGTAGTATCGGCCAAGGAAGTTACCAAACTTATAATAAGTATCTTTTGTCAAAAGCAACTAGTCCGGATCAGATCCCTGCCATTGAGCTCAAAGCCTTGAGATAACTTCAAGTTATTCAATTGTTATCCCAGTCATTGCCATATGCTCTTTCTGGTTCATTTTTCAAGAACTTTGTGAACAAATAATTTCATCTCCATATAGGCCAATTAATGTATCGAAAGCAATCTGTTCGAATCTATTACTAATTAGCAAGCACATAATTAACCATTTAAATGAAGTAAATAAAGTAAAATAAAGTAAATAAAGTAAGTGGCAAACATTGCGGTTGTCTATATTCCGTGTTCGCACTTAACATACAGTTATCGTTCATAGAATGAGCGTTGCACTAACAGCAGACTCTATGTTCGTATAATTGTCTGAGATTTTTCCAAAGCATTTGAAAATGTATAGCACACAAGAATATTTTTTAAACTGTAAATATAGCTCATTCCAGTAACCTAACTGAGACGTGTACTTTGAAAATATATTCTGTGTTACATTTTATGCTTCCAAGTCCAAACTAGTATATTTCCACTACTACCATTAAATTTATAACCTTCTGTCAATTTTGATATAAAAGACTGTTTTGAAAGAGTACCCACATCTGTATATACATTTAAGTTTGACTTAAGACAGGACTCGTACATTACATCTCTTGCCGGTGCGATGCAACTCAAGTTTTCGGCTAGATCTACTATTTTAAAAAATCCTTGTGATCTTCAGTAATTTATCAGCTTCTTGGATTTTGGTGGGTCTATGAAAAATAACGAAAAACAATTTCCCGCAATGGATGCTATTCAACTGTAATTTCTTTAAGGAAACTATATCAAAGAACATACTAGTTTCTGATATGTCAATACATGACTAAACGTATAAGTTATGATTTTCATACATCGAGGCAGATATTACCTCCTACGTTTCCCTTGTACTAGTATATAAGTCGGTTGCGACATGCAGAATAAAATTTTCAGCTCAGAAACACTGGACTTCGATAAAAGGTTTGAATACACAACCCATGAACTGTAGCCAATAATTTACATAGTGCAACATAATGATTTCATATTCTGGTAAAAATGGCAATAATATACAAGTATAAAAATGAGGTATAATGTTATCGAAGCAGCGACATAGGAAATGTTTACATTACAGTGACTAGAACTAACGAGACAATATTACTAATTTACATCTTCAGCTGTTTTCTGTCCTGTCGTCTTTTCCAAACAATACTGGACCGAGAAATACCATAGTTTCCTATAAAATAATAATTTTATAGGAAATGTAATGAAAATGGACTCGTCCATTATATAATTATTGAATATAATTTCAACAATGGCTTTCAATTAAGTCTATCAACTTTTATTCATGCGTATATATTCTCAACGTCTCATGCTATGACCTAGAATTTACTAGAAACTTCCTGCTTTCAGATATCTACCAGAATAGGAATTAATAAGTTTTGAACACGAGATAGAACCACCTATTCTCAGTATTAAAAAAAAATTCATGAACACTTAATTTGATTTGTTGTATGTAATTCAATATCAGAAAGGAAAATTAAGAAACTGCATTATCACATACCTTGTGATTAAGCCGTAAAAGTGTTTTGATTTCGAAAGCATCGTCTTCTTTTTAGCAACGGGAAATCCGCTATGCGTTGTATTAAGTAATATTTTAGCTGCTTTGTACACTGACTGTTTCGGATATACTGTTACAACAGGACTTGCCATGACATCCAAAGCAGTATATAGTTCCGCATTCAACCTAAACAGTGACATCAACAGATTACACATTTAAAAGAAACAAACCAACAATACCAAAAGTGCATAAAGAAATAAAAACCAAACTAAAATTATCAACGTGGGTAAAGAACCATAAGAACAGAGGTTACTCGCGTCTTTCAAATCCTATTAGGTAGTAAAGGCAACACTGAAGTATTGCAATTAATGTAACATTTCTGAAACAAGATAACCCGGCGCACATTTAAGATTTTCATTCAGAAAAGAAATCAAGCAATACTCCTCTGAGTTTTACGGCTGCTTCCAAACATGTACTCCATTATTTTTCCAGCGTGTTTTTTTTTTTTAGCTTGAGATGTCTGAACTGTTGAGGATTGACTGCATTTGCAATGGGACCCGTGACACGATACAGATCTTTGCGTTTGTTATCCGATATGATTTCGCTAAGATCCAACTTCTAGTGACGGAGAAGTACATGTAGTCCCAACCCGTAGGAGATTACTGTTAAGGGTGTTGAGAAAAATTCCCTTAAATTCTACATCATTATGTTACTATCGTATTTGCAGACGGGACAATTGCCTCACTGAGAATTAGCAGTCTTAGTATTCATAGGAATATTTGCTGGGATGACGAAAGTCGTAGTGATAATTACAATGACATTGATGAAGCAGATGGTGCTTACGAAATAGGTGAAAATTAGAATAATAAAGATTAAGAAGAAACCTAAGTATCTAGATTAAGTGAAGTTGTGTGACAGAGAAACGGAGTGACTGACAAAATATGGGAGTGTGTTGAAACATGTCAATGTGTTTATGTTGTGGAAGGATTCCAACTCCCTCCCCAAGTGACTAAAAGTGGATTAACACATTGATATAAAATAAAGAACTGTGAGCAATTGATGGTAAGTAGTTCACTGCGAGCCGTTGGCATAGAGCGGTTAACCTCGTGTAACAGTAATCGTAGTGCGTTGTATGAATACCATCTTCCCATCCCTGTTTCATAATTTATTTATCTAACATCAGGATATAATATAGCGACTCGAAGTTTGCATTGGACGTTTAGAATCTTTTTACGAAATCAAAGAAAAAATCGTTTTGACATAGAAGATTTATTGGACTTCGTGGTGCAGTTGCAACAACAACATCTGCTGCAACAACAACTACAATAGCAACTACAACAGCAACAACAACAGCAACAACAACAGCAACAACAACAGCACCAACAGTTGCTGGAATTAATATTAAAGAAGTCTGAAAATATTTCAGGTCCTTACTCGCCAGACAGCGTAGCAAATTCAATGGAAGAATTCAGCTATAAACCAGAAGGGTTCTCTGCATATTTTCGAAGATACGAAGAAAGCTTCAAAAAAGAATTTAAAAATTGGACGAACGAGAAAAATGTTCGACTACTTTTAAGAAAGTCATCCCCTGCCAAACACGAAAAACATTGTAATTATATTCTGCCGATAGAAATAGGTGAGATTTTTTCAACGAAACTATTAATTTATTAAAATTAAAATTAAATTAAGTTTCACAGTATAATATATATATATATATATATATATATATATATATATATATATAGATAGATAGATAGATAGATAGATAGATATACAGGGCAGGGAATCGTCAATTAGTAATAAAATTAATAATTAACAATTTTGCCGGGTAGCTCAGTATGAAAAAACCTTATCGGTAGAATCATTTATAATCATAAATATATAGGGATTAGCAGAATTCTGCTTCTCCAACATACTGAGAATTCAGAAATAGCAGCCAAAGAACTACTGATTCCAAAACTACAAACTTTTCTCTAAATTGATAGCTATATTCATGATACACACAGAACAAAAAACAGAAGAGAAGAGTAAAAAAACAACTTGCCTTTAGTTAATTTAGGAATATGAAATACCCCATTCTGATCTTCAGCTAAATATTCTAATAAATTTGTTAATGTCTAAATAACTCACGTTAATTTTGACCATGCGACATCAAGACCACGTGAGGCAGACACTAAGAAATTTATCGGCCAGTGAGTTTAAAATCTCTCACCCCAATGAATTCAATTCAGTGTGTATCATAAATAGTCCCGCATAGAAAAGAGACCCGTACGAACTTCTTGCGGTTTAACTATTCAACTTAGAGGTATTATTAAAATATAGATATACAGGGCAGGGAATCGTCAATTAGTAATAAAATTAATAATTAACAATTTTGCCGGGTAGCTCAGTATGAAAAAACCTTATCGGTAGAATCATATTCCTAACTGTGAAACGTCGTACTAAATTAACTAAAGGCAAGTTGTTTTTTTACTCTTCTCTTCTGTTTTTTGTTCTGTGTGTATCATGAATATCGCTATCAATTTAGAGAAAAGTTTGTAGTTTTGGAATCAGTAGTTCTTTGGCTGCTATTTCTGAATTCTCAGTATGTTGGAGAAGCAGAATTCTGCTAATCCTTATATATTTATGATTATATATATATATATATATATATATATATATATATATATATATATATATATATATATAAATTCAAAAAAGGATAAAAATCTTTTATAAGAATTTTATCAGGAAGCCAGTGTGTAAAAAAATTCATAAGGGAAATTTCTATTCCCAAGAATATAATTATTCGTTTATATTTATATATTCTGTAGTAATGCTTCTTATACAAATAGATAGATAGATAGATAGATATACAATATATATATATATATTTCAATACGGAGCAAATAATTCACGTAAAACAATTTGCGAAAATATCCTTAACTCTATTATTCATTTCTACTCTAAGCACAAGGCCTGAAATTTTGGGGGAGGGGACCGGTCGATTAGATCGACCCCAGTACGCAACTGGCACTTAATTAATCTACCGCGAAAGGAGGAAATGCAAAGTCGAATTTGAGCTCAGAATGTAAACACAGACAAAATACCGCTAAGTATTTCGCTCGGCGTGCTAACGTTTCTATTAGTATCTAGTGTAACAATTTAAAAATTATAATAATAGAATCAATAATACAAGCGAATGCAGGCCCCAAAAAAGCATTAAATAGCCGAAGGATTAACCTAATCAAAGGACATACTGAGTATATCTGCTTGCTGGATGTAGCAATCAAAACTCTTATTTCTAGACTGGCATAATGGCCTCACCCTCCTCACCACGCGTTACGATGTTAGAGAACTCAACCCGTTATGTTGAAGTCTGCGCTGCAACTGATTCGTTTTGCGCCGAAATCATGGCAGCCACCAGTGTGAAAATAATTTGAATACGGAGCATATAATTCACGAGAACAAACAATTCATGGGGAAAATAATTTGCGAAGATATCATTGACTCTATCATTATATAGCGTAACAATTTAAAAATGATAATAACGATAATAACAGAATCAATATATCATTCAACCACAGTAATGGTTGAATATAGTCTTAAGTTCACCATTTCGTCAATCGCAGCAGCTTCCAAGCTTCACCACTAATTTAGTTCTCAACGAAATTGCAAACTGTTAACAGTTTGAAAGAGGACACCTTTGCAGCTACACTTTGGCATAAATAGTTTGAGATTTGTTTCAGTAGAAAAAATTACATCAAAATATCTGCGACCTCAAGGAGGGGGGCAGTGAGGCACCTATTCACTTTAAATTAACATTAACTTTTTAATTTTAAATTATAAGTATACTTTCTTTAGGCTTAAATGATAGAAAAATGTATGAGGAATTCAGAGTCGTTAGTCGCATTGAACAAAAATTAGTAGAAGAAACGTTATGGGTGAAATACCACGAAATTTCGTGTAAGAGAGTAAGGAAGTAACGCTTATCAATAAGAATATATTGTTGAAATGAATGTTTATGCTTTAAGGCGGTGAGCTGGCAGAAACGTTATCGCGACGGGCGAAATGCTTAACAGTATTTGGCCTCTGTTTATGTTTTGAGTCCAAATTCTGCCGGGAGTCGACTTCGCTTTTTATCCATTTCGGATCTATTCAATTTGACGTACCGATTATTTAATTATTTTTTAAAACTAAACACTTCGAAACTTCTGATACTGCTACGATGTGTCACATACAACAGGGTTTACTCTTAACGTTTTTGACAAAAGTTTGTATTTTAGAAGTTATTTCGTCACAAGTTACAGAGTAACAACGGACAAATTCGTGTTTGATAAGTGCCAATACACGAAACTCTCAGGTTTTGACTTACTCTCTAACTTCTGCCGATGATATATATGCATATTATACATATATGTGTAAAACAAATCTCATCACGCAATCAAACCAAAGAAAGAGCCTCTACCTGGTCGCTCTTCACGCTAAAAATATTTTATAAGGTAAAATCCTAAATTATTAATTGACACGTTATTAATTATCTTATAACAGCAATGTCTGGAAAAATCATGGATTACATGAAAAAATGCGAGCATGAAAAGTAATATTCTTAAGATTATAAACCTGGAAAAGTACAGGACAAGTCATTACATCTGTAAAAGTACAGGACAAGCTATTACTTCAAGTAAAGTAAAGAATAAGAAACATTTTAGTTAAACTATTGCAGCTAAAGTTAGAATTTTAATATCAAAACTTATTTTATTATAGTTTACAAATAACACTATACTTATTTAAGTAGAATTTGGCTAATTTACTACATTAAATACAGAAAAAAGTGACTAATTCGACAAACTTACAAATAACTGAACAGTTTTGTACAATAAATTCAAAAGATGAGAACTGTAAAGAATGATAAATTAGAACTGGCATTCTTTGTGTCAATATTTTAAGTAAAAATGTTTCTTATTCTTTACTTCACTTGAAGCAATAGTTTGTCCTATACTTTTACATGTGTAATAACTTTTCGTGTACTTTTCCAGGTTTATGACCTTAAGAATATTACTTGTATATACATATGTGTATATATAAACCATAAAAGTCAGTATGAGAAATTAATATTACTCATGCTCGCATTTTTCCATGTAATATATATATATATATATATATATATATATATATATATATATATATATATATATATATATATATATATATATATATATATATATATATATATATATATATATATATATATATATATATATATATATATATATATATATATATATATATATATATATATATATATATATATACATATATATATATATATATATATATATATATATGTATATGTATATATATATATATGTATATGTATATATATATATATATATATATATATATATATATATATATATATATATATATATATATATATATATATATATATATATATATATATATATATAGGCGTGGCTGTGTGTTAAGAAGATTGTTTCCCAACCACACGGTTCCGAGTTCTGTCCCACTGTGTGCGTGGTACTTTGAGTAAGTGTCTTCTACTATACCCTCGGGACGACCAAAGCTTTGTGAGTGGATTTGGTAGACGGAAACTGCCAAATTCAAGCCGCGAAATCTCACGCGGCACACACCATAGCACTATCAGCCGCTGCTAAATTCAAACCATGAGGAACAGAGAAGATTTTAAACTCACGGAGACAACACTAGTATATCGCATGAGGATCTAATTATGCAAACAAACAGTTGCATAATCAAATACCTGTATGCTTGGAGAACTACGTTGTGTCAAAACAATTGTAGCGATTAATAAATAAATGTCCATCTGTACTACTTCATCTTGACTCCGATATATATATATATATATATATATATATATATATATATATATATATATATATATATATATATATATATTTATATATATATATATATATATATATATATATATATATATATATATATATATATTTATATATATATATATATATATATATATATATATATATATATATATATATATACACATACATTTATATACACATACATTTATATACACACACGCAAATATAATATTTATACATATTTATACATAAAAGTCAGTATGAGAAATGAATATATATTTATTTAACCATGTGACATCCTTAGAATTATAGCTGTTTAGCAAGCTTATTCCTGTAGTATTACTTCACGCGGGGAAGAAATTATGCTTACATGTTTACATTAATATGCTGGCTTGGCATTATGCTTCACAATTATATATTTACAAATCAAGGAAAATAAAGTTAGTTCATTAGATTGCCAGAATATGATAGTTACAGAAACGTTCAACTCTGTATGTGTGTATGAGAGTGTGTGTGTGTGTGTGTGTGTGTGTGTGTGTTTAATTTACTGCCTCCTTACCCTGATATCGGGCAGTAGTTGTAATAGTGTATCACTCATGCAAAGTTTTCTTTGTTTCCAAACTACTACGTAATCATGTCTAGGCTTGTTGAGATATTTCCTTACTTGGAAACGAGTGCTGGCGACGTGAATGACATCCGGGTATACAAAATCTGTCTGATCCGTGCAAGTGTGGAAGAGCAGGTGTATAATGTATATATATTACATGGATGATAATATTTTGAGACGAGGTTTTACAAAGCGTCTGATTGTCCAAATGTTTCAATTCTGTGTATGTACATGTATTTACTCGATTACTGAAATTTATCAATGGTTTCTATCATTGTTTTGTTGCGCTATTTTCTATCATTAATAAAACTGTCAGCAATTTTCACGACAGGCTATGTGAGTTTATTTATGATTAAAATAACACGTACCTTTTAGAAGCTATCACGAGATGTGGTTCTGCACGTAAGAATGGGATACACTTTAATTCGAGGGTGGCATGGTAAATGGGGTGCGTAAAGTAATCACCGATCCATTTGGCGATCAAAATTGAAAGCATTATTGGTATAATGAACTGAACATCGTTGGTAATTTCTATCTAAAAAGAGAAATTACGCACAAACTATAAACTGTAATCAACCGAATGAAAAATATATGTAAGCTGTCGATCTACAAGAACACAAAATTAATAATCGATTTTCGGGGCATCTAAAGAACGCTTTTAGTTTTATTCAGTTGAACGTAAATTGTAAATTATTTATTACCCGAATACATAGCATCACACATTGCTTTTCTGTGGATGTGTTTAGCCTGTACGATATTTAGTATACCCTTATTTGGTATTTCTGTTAGCTCACTTGGTTTCACTTATACTAAGTAAAATTACCTAGACTATAAATGTGTTCGACTCCTTGATATATATGAATGATACTTTTGTAGAAAATGTATGCCTTTAATATATACGAGATGAAGGCAGTGAGCACGCCGGGCGAAATGCTTAGCGTTTTTCGACCGTCTATAAATTCTGAATTCAAATTCCGCCGAGATCGACTTGCTTTTCATCCTTTCGGGGTCGATAAAATAAGTAGAAGTTGAACACTGGGATTGGTGCAGTCGACAAGCCCCTTCTCGCGAAATTATTGGCCTTGTGCCAACATCTGAAATAAATTTAAAATCAATATATACAAAGTGCGTTCAAAAAGTATCCGACTTTATCTTTTCCTGCGAAAACTGATGCCGTGTAAGCAAAATCCACTGGGTGGGAAGTGATGCTGCTTTTCTGTGCAGGCACAAAAATTTTCGTACCGGTTGACCGCGTCATCTGCCGACTAATACACCCAGAGTAAAGACGTATAGTGCACTATTGTCGGATTTTCGTTTTAACGCCAGATGAGCGAACGCATCGAACAGAGACCATAAATCCATGTTTCATCACTGGAGATGATGGTCTTCATCACGTCTGGGTCGTAGTTTGCACAGACCAGCATGTCCTGAGCGATTTCCATGCATGTTGCTTCTGCTGCTTGCCCAAATCCTCCATTAAAATTGAATGCACTGAGTTTTGTCCATGGCATCATCGCCAAAGGCCTGCTGAGTCTTCTGGATAGTTTAAGTGCCACCAAGCTTTTGACGAAACTGTTAGATCATTGATGTAGCCTTACCAAATGACATGAATGTTGTGAGTAAAGAGGTTGAAAAAATCACCAAGTACTCCGAATCGAAAGTGGAAATGGCAAGACTACTGAGTAGAACTCTCAGAATAGAATTGCCGCTATAAACTCCCCGGTGGCACCAGCTGTCCAGTATAGACTTAATGTCATCAATTGGAACGTGAGTGATTTCCAGCGTATGGACATAAAATCCAGGAAACTGTTGACACTAAACAGGATGCACCCCAAATCAGACGTCCACAGACTCTATCTCTCACGGTAGGAAAGTGGCAGAAGCTTAAACCAGCTTGAAACATCCCATAAAACGACCAAGTGTACATCCAAAGTAACACCAACTAGATGATACAGCTTTTAAGGCAACACAAACAGAGTAAGAAACTGCACTCAGTCACAAAGGGGGTATGTAAATACAGACGAGAGCTTAACCTCCCTAACTATGATGATGATAAGGAGGACGCACTACCCACTAAAGCGGCAAAAATGTCTAAAACAAAAGTCAAACAAGAAAACTTGAAGAAAATATCAAGACTGTGGCAAGAAAACTATTGCATGGGCAATATTCCAAACGAGCTGAGCAAGCTGGAGTAGATAGAAGAACCCATCAGTAACTGCAGAATATTGGTTTGAAGCCGAAACAGAAGGATTTATCCTAGGGACACAAGATCAGAGTCTCCTCACCCGGAACTATCAAGCTAATGTCACACACAATGAGGTAGAAACAAAGTGTAGACTCCGCAATGACAAACCTGAGAGTATTGACCACATTGTTGGCAAGCGGCAGCTCAGTCCTTACCCTTACAGAATATAAAACCAAGCACGATCGAGTTGATCAATACTTGCACTGGAGCATATGCCCTCAATATGATATCCCGCACCCCAAGAACTTGTATGAACACCATTCAGAACCAGTCACTGAAGGAAAGAGTGTTACCTTTCTATGGAATTCATGGGATACATACAGACTGGTAAATAAATGTTTACAGACCAGATATCGTCATCAAAGACCTAAGACAAAGAACATACCTGTTAATTGATATAACAGTGCCTACCGATAGAAACATCTCAAGAAAGGAATTTGAAAAACTGTCGAAATATAAGGGCCTTGAGATTAACATATCTAAGATGTGGCAATTAAAAACCAAAACCATCCCTGTTGTTGTAGGTGCCCTGGAAATGATCAAGAAAGGTACTGACAACATCTTTAACCCTGGGAAACCAACAATCTATGTGATTAAAAAAATTGTATTGATATCAACCGCCGACATTCTCAGGAAGTTTCTCACCATGTAATATATACGTGCCTTATGTCTCTGGTTGAAACCCGGTCGGAAGATGAAATAAAATGAGAAGAAAAAGATGGAGAAAAAGAAGAACAAGAACAAGAAGAAGAACAAGAAGAAGAACAAGAAGAAGAACAAGAAGAAGAAGAACAAGAAGAGGGGAGGAGGAGGAAATATAAAGATTTGCTGACCGAAGGCGCAATAAGATATAAAGATTTGCTGATCAAAATCGAAAAGACGTAGCATCTGAAGACGGTTACAATACCAATGATTATAGGTGCACTTGGAATGATCGAAAATGGAACTGAAGATTACTTGATGATGATCTCTTGCTTACCATTCTTGCAGAACAAAATGATGATAGTGATGTAGTCCTCCTGATACAAGAGGACCTCTAGGGATAATCGAAGAATCCCACCGTCCAAGGTCTTCCTGAATACCAAGGACAAGTGCCTTCTCCAATTCTGGATGTAATGTAGACCGAACTAGTGAATTGCATAATTAGTACCAGTAGGTAGCTGGTAGTCATTATACTGATATCGAATCGATGAACAGTGTAGCCGTCAAAAATGAAGTAAGAAGGACGAAATGTGAGAAATGATTTCACGAATGATTTTAGTCAGTTCACCATTTTATTGATAATAGTGATAACAAAAGCAACCACAACAAGAATAATAGTAGTAACAATATCGTTAAGTTTAATATAATATCATTATATTATACCTTATTAAATTATCCGAAATACTTAGTTTATAAAGGTATTATATTCTTAATTATTATATATTATCATTTAATAATTTTTAGGAAAATACTTCTTAAAGGAAACAAAGTGTATTAAATGTGTACCTGTGAGAATACACACCTACATATATAAATACACATAAATACACACACACACACACGGAAATAAACATATTCACATATGTAAATATGTATAATCGTGCGTGTGTGTGCGTGTGTGCGTGTGTGCGTGTGTGAGCGTGCGTGCGTGTGTGCGTGTGTGTGTAGGTATGTATGTGTACAGAGAGAGAGAGAGATAGAGAGAAGGAGAGAAAGAAGTAAGAGAGAGTTCACAAAAAATACTATAACAATTTCTATAAAAACTCCTTATATGTAGAGAATTAAATTTAGGATTAATTCAAAACTTTTTCAATTTATATAAACATATGTTGACATTACAAGTGCAATAAAGTATTCCATAAATGAATATAAATATACTAGGAATACATGCATATATGTACACACATACACGCAAGCTTTTACACCAACCCCACAACGACCAAATTACCATGAAATGAAAGATGATATTTCTGAGTTTTGTAGAAAATTAAGATTAGCCGAGCAATTTTATGACAAACTCATTGACGACGATTCAATAGCTAGAAATAGCAGCGACTACACCCCTACAAAGGAAAGAAGAAAGCCCTCGACCAGTTCTGTGAGCACATCACCAATTACCCTTATCAACTCACAAATAAACAAAAACACAGACCAAACTTCAACAAGAGACAATGGAATGACCTTAACGAACTAAAAAAAGATAAAACCATAACAATTAAAGAGGCAGATAAAGGTAATGCAGTAGTCCTAATGAACACGAGGGACTATAAAAACCTAGTACTATCTTTATTAGATGATGAGACATATTACGAAAAGGCCCTACACTATAACCAACATAAAATAATGAATAATCTCAGGACATTATAAACTCATACCGGGATGGACTCACAGAGAAGGAATACAACTACATTACCAATTTCAAGAGTAAATCAAGTTTATTCTACGACATCCCCCAAATCCACAAAAGTAGAATAATAAACGATGCATGCAAAGGAGCTACAGACATAATTATCAAGGTCCCCTCACCTGATGACCTGAAACTAAGACCAATAATAACAGGTCCAGCATGTGAAACCCACCGCTTCAGCAGCTTCTTGGACACTCTACTGAAACCCTTCCTAAAACACACCAAGAGCTTTATAAGGGATGACCTGGATATGCTAAACCACCTCCCAAAAACGGTCAATGAAAAAACACTACTAGTATCCTTCGACGTAGTCAACCTGTATTCAAACATCCCCCACACTTTAGGAATAGAAGCCATCACTTTCTGGTTAGACAATTACACATATGAACTCCCCTCTCGCATTAAAAAAGAACTTATAATAGAAGGACTTAGATTTATCCTAAAAAATATTTATTTTATATTTAACAACGAATACTTCCGACAAAAATCGCGAACTGCAAAGGGAACACGGACTACGCCTACTTTTGCGAACCTGGTAATGGGCTATCTCGAGATTAAACTATACCAGAGGACACTCGAGAAATATGGAAGCTCTTTTTCCACATACATACAAAACAGCTGGAAAATATATCTTGATGACTGTTTCATCCTCTGGAATGAAAGTATAGAAAAGCTCAACGAATTCCAAACACTTCTAAATGGAATAAACGAAAACCCCCAATTTACGATGGAATACAACAATCAACAACTACCGTTTTTAGATATCCTCATAAAGAAAGTTGGAAACAAGATAGAGACAGATATCTATTATAAACCCACTGATTAGAAACAATATCTACCATTTGATTCTTGCCACCCAAGACACACCAGGACTAATATCCCATTTTGTTTAGCCAAAAGAATATGCACTATAGTATAAGATGCAAACACCCGTTATACACGACTCCAGGAATTGAAATCCACTCTCATAAATAGAAACTATCCACAGCCCTTAATCGAAAATACGATCCAAAGAGTACTTAAATTAAATACACAAGAACTTAGACAACCAAGACCCAAGAAGGAAGAAAAATTAAAAACCCTGCCTTACATCTCCACACACAACCCACACAACAATGAGGCCTTCAACAACATACTCCACAGCACAGCTCTACTCAAGAAAGACCCAAAAATGAACCAAATCCTCAAAACACATACAATCATCAAAAGTAAGAGGCAACCAAAATCAATGAAAAAGATTTTAACCCAGGTCAAATTACACTCAACAATAACCACTAAACCTACAGTAAAAAAATGCGGGAGACCCAACTGTGGGATCTGTGTCAACGTAATAGAAGGATCGGAACATCGATTAGAACAAGGCCATAATTTCACAATAAAAACTAATTTTACATGTGCAACGGAGAACTTGATCTACCTAATTACATGCTCAGGATGCAAACGGCAATATATTGGACACACTAAAAACAGCCTACGTCAGAGGATGGCGGTACACAAATCCCAGATTAGGATCCCAGAAAACAGGAAAATACCTCTCAGCCAGCACATTGACGAATGTGCTTACAACAAATTTCCCAAATTCACAACGTTTTCTCTATACAAATTCAAAGACAATGCTAGCCAAAATGAACGCATTAGCAAGGAAATATATTTTATAAGAAAATACTGACCAAGTCTAAATTCTCTAAACTAGCAACACTGAGACTTTCATTTTTAATATATTTATACGTGGATTTGCAAGTTATTCATAAGAAATAAAAAAAGGGTATTGAAGAACCCGATTTCTATTAAAACCATAGGGGGAACAACTTCACCACGACGACTCCCACTACTACTACTACTACTACTACTACTACTACTACTATTGTTATTAGCATTACTGCTGCTAGTTATTCGACAGCTACAACCACTCCTAGAATTCTTGACCACTATTTAATTTACTAAAACAGATAGTAGTAATCTACTAGCGCAACAAGTTGGAATTACCATGCTTTCAAACGGCAACGAAAGGACCACGTGCGCATGCAAGAAATAACAGTAAACTATGAATGTCATTCTTAATTTTAATTTCAATTTTATTTTATTAATAGCCCTTTTCTCTTCTCACATATTTTATATTCATTTTTGATAAGGTTTTTCAAAAAACAGAAACATGTAAATGAATTAAAACACCCAAAAAATGTTTTAAAAAAGTGGCATTTTCATTTTTATTCATCTTCAATATCTACTTACTCGTCTGGTACTTTTAAAAATCTTTTCAAATATATATATATATATATATATATATATATATATATATATATATATATATATAGATGTGTGTGTGTGTGCGTGTGCGCGTATACACACATGTCTATCTATCTATATACATACCTATCCTTATACTGATCTATCAGAGGCAAATCTAAACATGAAACCAGTTACTTGCTCCTTAAAACATTTGGCCAGGCTATTCCAAGATCTTCCATGTAATTCTGTATGCAGTTTCCTGTTCTTTTAAATGTCATAAGTAGCTGGCCAAAAACGTAACATTGCACTTTTCTGGAATTCTATGAGTCCTTACGCTGTTGGTACTGCTGTTGCTGCTTCTATCGCTGCCGTTGCTGTTGTTACTGCTGGCCACCACCTTTGCCTTCTTGACCACGGCTTCGAGGTTGCATTGATTACCTACTCCGCCCTCACTGTTAACCCTACATAAGCATCCTGCCTCTGTACGCGGTTTAGGGGCGTTCATTGAAATCATATTTACACTTATTACAAGGAGTCAGCTAGTTTAAGGACAGCAACTCCTATATAGTGGGACTAACACACAAAAAAGAAAGCGCCACCAAAGGTCTTTTGGTTTGTCCGGCCCTTCCCATTCAGCTGAATAAGAAGCTTAAGTGCCGTCTATTAATTAATTTTCGTACATGTGGGAATTACGTGAAATGCTTATGTACTAATCTAAGGAAAATCCTTCACACGCAGATTTAGACGCCGAATGGGAAGGGCCGGACAAACCAAAGGACCTTTGATGGTGCTTTCTTTTGTGTGTGTTAATCCCACGATATAGATATTACTGTACTCAAACTAGGTGGCTGCCAAAAGCCTCGTTGTAATATGGGGACGAAGTGTTGAAAATCTCTTTATTTGAGGATAGTTTTGAAATCCTCTTACTGATACCCTTCAGAAAGTTCTTAAACACAATAGGTGGATGGAAGAAGGTTCTGTTAATATATGACAGCCTTTCATTTGGTTTACAGCAGGGCCTGTATGGACAGGTACCCAAATAGAGCGTAACATCTGAAAAATTAACTACTGTAAAGTTAGACGAAGGGAGCTAAGCCTGTGCATTAGGCCCTTTCTAAGCGTACCCAGGGTGTGCTCGTTTTTTCCTCTAGAGATGGTTAAATGTAACATGTCTGTATGGACCAGAAAGGACTGACGAGTAACTCTTTGTTAAGGTTTACAGTATATATAACCGTATGGACGCGCAGATATCCGTTCTGTCGAATGCCCCATCGCCATGTCGATTGAGCCTACTGGGTCGATTTGTTTGGCCCAGGCCGAACCTTTGCTGAAATGCAGCGTTTTCCAGGCGTGCATTATTAATTCTATATCCCGATCGCTAACGTCAGTAAATTTCGTAGCGAATATAAGCACCAAACCAGTAACTCTTTTGAAATAGATGGATAAAATTCTACTGTATCGAATTGGGTGAGCCTTGCCCCGCTTGTACCGTGGTTCACCTTAATCTCTGAAATAACTTAATTGGCATGACGCCATAACGAGAGGCCGGATTCTCCCCTTATGTTCTTGTTGATCTTTCTCAAAATCTGCTTGCTCTCAGACCGATTTTCGATTTAGCTGGGTTAAACATAGAATACGTGAGGTTAGAGGCGAAGTTCGGGTTATGAGCTTTCATGGTAATGAATGCATTTCACTTAGCTAACGCTTTCCCCTTGTCAGCTATTCGTAGATTGTTGGTTAACTGTTTGGATTCGTTGTTTATGGTATTGCATGTGTGACGCTATTCTGTGACAGCCATATATGCTGGCATCTATTCTATATAGATTTTTTGTTTTATCAAGGAACAAACAGTAAGGCTCTAACCAGGACTATACTTGAATGGAAGCAAACAGTGGAAACTTTACGTAAGCAATGACTACATAAAATATTACTGTTCAAAACATTTTTATAGAGTGTACTTTTTTCTGACTTATGAACAACTAACTGACGTGTGTGTGTGTGTGTGTGTGTGTGTGTGTGTGTGTGTGTTTGTGTGTGTGTGTGTGTGTTTGTGTGTGTGTGCGTGTGTGAGTGTGTATATGTGCGTGTGTGCGTGCGTGCGTGCGTGCGTGTGTGTGTATGTGTTATGTCTCTCTTTGTCGATAGTACTTAACATGTTTCGGTTTTATTTTGATCTCAGTCGGAATTTCCGCTCTTCTCTGTAATTGCTAAACTATGATGAAAGAGTCATCCAACATACATACACTCTTGTTGGCGTAAGGTAATACAATTGTTTAAAGAATAATTCAGAGATGTCATCGCACGAGAAACAATAGTTAATTTAAGTTTTAAGTATTCTAATTAGAAAGCTAACTAAAAATAAATAACTGCGCTCTAAAGTGCAAGAAAGAGTGATCGAGAAAAAAATGTTGATGACCATACTTCATTGATGAGGTTAGAATCATAGCAAAACATTTCAGAAACATGTTCAAGTCTGTTGCATCTAACAGAAAAATGTGAAAATCGATATAATATTGGCCTTTAAAGAATTGTATTATTCTGCAATAAACAACGTATCATATTAACTTGACGATTCTTTCAACAGTTAGAGTGAAGGCTATGCTTCGCTGATGAGGTCAAAATTTAATCGAAACAACACGTCCTGCGTAGTCTCATACACTTCTCTGGGTTAATGATATTTTTTAATGCTCATGGTGATCCCCCTTTTCGACAACAAGGTCATCATCTACATGCACTGGGATCCTTGTGGCCCGACAGTCAACAAAGGGTACTTTGTGGAAGTTTTAAAGGTGTTCACGGAGAGATTTCAGCGCAGAAGGCCAGACCACTTCAATACGGGTTGATGGTACCTGTACCAGGACAATGCACCAGTCCAGAAATCTATCCTGGTAACTTGACAGAGGTGGGCATTAGAAAAGTCTCTCTCTTCCTCCCAACAGTCCAGACCTTGCTCCCTATAATATTTGGTTGCTCCCCAAGCTAAAGAACTGCTGGGGTAATCATTTTGAAGACGTTGAAAAGATCGAGGAGAGGGTTGTTACAACGATCCTGGACACCATCACTTTGGAGAACTTCTATGGGGCCGTCACGAAGGGGCTGGAGCGCCACAAGAAGTGAATTGAAGTCAGCGGATCCAACATTGAAGGAGGTTAGAGTAGTGCACTTCTTTGAAATGAATAAATGTATCTCCTGAAAAAATCTAAAAAATAAAACTGGAATGCACTTGGTATTGTGTTGTCACAATTAAATCTACTAAATTTTGTGAAACGATGGAAAAGAAATAATTACCGAGAAAAGCAATTTTTGTTACCGCAAATTTACGCCATGAATTTTCATGGTGTAGATATTGAAAATATCCCGGGGCTTAAAGATAACCCTTCTGTAGTGAGTCAGTTCAAGGTGGCAATGTCCGTCGGGTTTATAGTCATATACAGTTAACGTTCTTAAACTAACGAGACATTGATTATACCATTATGATATTTACACTATGTTTACTCTGTACACTGTATAAAGTGTGCATACAAGACACAGAGTAGGTTTTGAGAATACTCTATAGTTAGTTATTCATAGCATAAAAGTAGCTAGAACAAATTAGCATTAAATGAGTACTTCTTCGTTTGGTGCTGACTCACATATACTCGTAAAGTTTTAAATGATTCTTGGATATTTTATAACTTAACTTTTTAAATTGACTGATTAAATTGATTGCGATATTTATCGAAACGCGGATAATGTTGCTGGACAATAAGATGAGTGAGCACAGAACCACATACTGTGTGGTACTTTGTCATATAACCTTTTGCTTCGTAGTCTGAATTCTGCTCGATTCTCTGCCTTCGAAAATATAAATGCCACTCAATTTGTGGTCTTCTGATGAAGTCAGAAATAATTAACATGGAAACACTAATGTTCTGAGTCAGAGACCTTGCAGTATTTTACTATTAATGCTGATAAATCCATATAACTAGCAATTAATTACACACAGTAATTGAAGAACCATTGCACATTGATAAATCAATTTCAAAATTTAATTTATTTGGTTTTCTTCAAATATCGAAAACTGTCGCTATCTTATTCATTTCACAAAATCCAAAGTCACATTTGCCGGTCAATATAATAAATTAGAGGTGATTTTCTAGACTGTACTATTATCTTCTTCCTCCATATCTAAACTTCCTCTATTTTAAAGCATATCATTACCGTCATCTCCTATCAACATCACTTCGGTCAAAACAATCCTAACCCCAAGTAGAAAAGTTATTCATCTGTCAAAGCTCATTTGTTATACTCACGAAGAATAGCATGCAAATATAAGTCGTTCTCGTATTGGTTTAATATTTCGTTCAAAATAATTGTTTCCGACTCTCAAAATTGCTACTAAAGTCTTCTTTAGACTCCAATAATTAATATACTTTGTTTTCACATAATACGTATGGAAATATAAATGAAATTGGTTTAATGTTTACTAATTCATTGGATATGTAACTATATTTAGTCGTCAAGATAAGTGTTTGTTTCAAGATGTCGTTTAAACATCCGTTTAT